>NC_053026.1:533535048-533558484 GCF_003073215.2 Triticum urartu | reverse complement strand
ACCAAAGAGAAGAGATCCATAGAGAGACAATCTCAGTTGATAAAAGAGGTATACTTATTGCATCAACACACATATGCATAACTCATATCAATGACATATACTCATCAATTACATTACTATAACCTTGACTAATATATAAGGGAAACCGAATACGCACAAGACAGTAACACTCACCTGAAGTTGTAAGGAAAGAGTATTATATCTTTGTTTTGATTTATTACGAACGATCGTAGCAAGCTGGCCTCGGTAGCTGCGGCATGAAGTTTAACCTGAGTTGCATCTATGAGATATGTGTTAATGAACCCAATATCACCGACTTGTCTTTTCTTCAATTCGACGATCTTCAATCTGCATAATATAGTGAGGATGATTATAAATACATGCAATGAAAGAGCTAAGCTATATAGAGAAACTTAATGACAGAAGTAGTACTACTTACAGACAGTAGCAGGTGACCGTTGTTTTATCGAGGGCCAATTGATTGAAAACTGATAGAACTCCTCAAATGGAACAGGCAACAGATTCAATTCCAACGAGGTCATGCTCCGGTTTAACTCTTCGCATACAAAGTACTCCTCCCCCAGAGTCTCTGCAGATTTTCAAGTACCAATCATGCAATCTTCGCATCATCGTTGATAGAGATCTTTCATCTTTGACGAGAGGCTTCCCGTACTCGTATCTTTGTATCTGCACCTCCATGGGTTCATAATGTACTTCGTCGGGCAGGTAATCTGCAAGATTGCTATAACCGGGCACCATCCTCGGATCATTATCGACGTTGTGGCTAGGCACCTTGAGCAGGGGGCACGATTGCTTCGCTTGTTCGCCGAGCTGGGCAATTTGTTTCCCAGCTCGTCGTTCTTTCAGCCTTTGATCACTGACAGTACTTCCCGACCGCTCCGCTTCGGCAAATTCCTTTCCAATAATGCGGTCATAGTTTCCTTTCGGCGATCAGACTTTCGGTGGTTTTGTCAGGGCAGCCAGAGTGCGCTTCAGCTTTCACCGATCTACCTTCTCCTCCGGAGGTGGATGTTTCTTTGCTTTCACCCCTTCAAAGTTTCTCTCACTTCTTCTCGCGCGATCTCGGCGTTCTCCTCCTGGGTCCTCTCGTATGGTAACTTCTCTGGAGTCTTCAGAGAAGGACCGAATCTGTATGTCCTCCCTGCCTCTGGTTGTACTGCTAGACGCCGACCGAGCAGACGGAGCGGTTGTCTTCTTTACTTGCTTTAAGAGGCGGAGGAGAAGGACTACGACGCGCCGGAGCAGCTGGAGCGGCGGCAGGTCTCTTCCGCCCTTGCTGACGAGGCGGAGAAGGAGGAGGCTGGCTGCTCGGGCGCGTCGGCGCAGGCGGAGAAGGAGGCGGAGTGCCGCCACGCGCCGGAGAAGGAGCCGGCCGAGGGCCCTGATCGTCACTCGCCGGAGGAGGAGGCGGTGGAGGCGGAGTGCCCTGACTCGCCGGAGGAGGAGGAGGAGGCGGTGGCGTCCAGTTCGGAAGGTTGATGAGCTCCTTCCGCCATAGGCATGGAGTCTTCAGAGCAGACCCCAGCCGAGTCTCCCCTTCACCGGTAGGGTGGTCAAGCTGGAGGTCCTCAAATCCCTCCGTTATCTCATCCACCATCACCCTAGCATATCCTTCTGGAATCGGCCGGCAGTGAAAAGTTGCGCCGGGTTCAGTAGGAAAAACAGAGCCAACAGCCGCCTTGACCTAATTCCATTGCGTCATAAGGTGGCAATTTTGAGACTCCGTGATAGCATCCACGGGATAGCTGGCAGGAGCCGTCAAGGACATGCTCCGGCTGAAGCAGCTCGGTGGAAGCCACGCTGCTTCTCCGCTGAGATGGCGGGGTAGCTTCGGGGGAAGCTTCGGCAGTCGTTTGCTGTGATTTGCTTCTCGTTCCTCTATCGCTTGTACCCTTGCTGTGCAGCGCCTGCAGTTGGGTCTGCGCACTTTCTTCCTCCTCTCATGGCATTTGTAACCGCCTGCGTCCGGAAACCCAGCCTTCCACGATGGAGCCTGGCGTGCCTCATGTCGTGTCCAGGGTGCTCAGGATTTGAGGGTCCATTGTGAGCTCGTCGTTCTCTCTGTGCTAGAAAGAACCTCGATTGTTGCGAGAGCGTGTGTATTCTGGGTCCTCTGGTTACGCAACATCCACTTAATGTCATTGCAAGCACTTTGGCATCTATGAGTTTAGTTGCACCTTACTGGGAACTGGTGTATTGGTCGCTTACAAGAACGATGACACAGAGGACACTCTCAACCATGGGGTGAACCGTTCAGGGTCAGTTTCCGGACCCCGAAGAACCAAGTCACGGATTGAAGCGTTGGTCCAGATTAGTGTATTTGTCCGTCGAGTATCGATCCCTTTCTGAACGAGACAGAAAGTTCGCAGTCTTATTCTCGAGGGACAAGCTCAAACTAGATAGCCGATGCACGGACGCTAGGGAACAGGTAACCGTATTTGCTACTGACCGGCGGTTTGACGATAACAGATTCTTCGAGGTGACTAGAGTGTGGGTGAGACTAGTCCTTTACGTTTAGCCGGCAGCCACTCATGGTGTCTGGCGTATCTCTGGTGGGACATCTTTGTGATTTCGGACTCTTTGGATGTCTGTGGCGGCGGATATCTGCGGTGCATGCCGTATGATAGATCTCGATATATCATTGCTTTTCTACTCTGACCCTTAAATTCTGGTGTCTATTATTTTTGAAAACTTATTGACAGCGTGGCGTTCTGCACGCATTTCCAGTTTCTCTGGGAATCGTAGGTTGTCAACGCTAGACTCTATTTTTGACGAGAGAGGTATGAAGTTTTCGAATGTAACGACTTGAATGGAGTTTCGGAGGTCCTTCTCGGATGATTGTATTAACGGTTTCTGGATTGGATACTTGACAGAGGGGGGTAGTGCGTCGACGAATGAGTTTGCACGATCAGAGCTACGTCGAATAGATCATGATTGTTACTCAGCATATCAATTGGAGCATAGACACCGACTTCAATAGGTCTTTCTTCGGGTAGGGAGGCACTTCTGCCTTGATAGGTGATCATAGTTTATTGAGTATCTTGTGGTGCTATTAACTCTTCGCACACGGAGTACCCGCACTGGAGCAACGAAAGAGTGATTAGGCGGACGTCTCTTCGCTGGGCGGGGTAGGTAAGTGGGTTGTGGCAATCACGGTTATGGGGCCTTTAGGCCGGTGGGAATAGAGGAAGGGAGGGCCAGCAAAGGAAGGGGGTGCGGGATGCGTCACTGCGACGTCTCAAACTTTTACATCCGCGATCAACTTCTTCGGCCCGGTCTCTTACCGAAGTTTGTGCGTCGATCCCCTGGAGAGGTGCGTAAGAAAAATAGAAGCGAAGAGAATAAGAGGAGTGTAATATCTGTGTACCCTTGATCAGACACTGTTGATGCTCTCTACATAGCTAGTCCGCTCTCAGACTACGGTTTTACCTATATATATACCTAATACGTCGCTGCGGCACACACGTCGAGGGGAATGAAGGAGGTAACTCGTCCTCGTGGAGTAGATGATCTTCTCTCTTCTTTGCACCCCTTTTGGCCCGCGCCGGGCATTCTAGCCACCGTACGCCTCAACTTGTGGTCACCTCTCCTCCGCTCGCGCATCCATCCCTTGCATCCTGGGTAGGATTCGTGGCGGTACGGGAGTGGGAGCCCTAAACCACAATGGGACACTAGGCATACTTCTATGCAATTAATGTCTCTTGTGCAACAAAAGCTTGATCTTTTCTTCGCTTTAGGTCTAGGCGCCGTGTGGGTGGACATAGTTTGTTACAAATTTTACAACATGGAATTATTATTCAGCATGGAAAGATGGATATCATTAGTGCAAACGTAAATAGCTACCCTTCATTCACTAGTAAGCCTATAATTGGGTCAGATGGGTAATATTATGTAGTAGGTCAGCTTAGACGGCGACAGGGACACTTACACTAATGTCCTCGACTGAACCTGGTTGCCAGGACTCGAGTAAGAAAACGAGGAAGAAATAAAAAAAATAAAGTAAGGTCAGGGAGATAGGACAGAACTAGAGGAGAAGATTCCTCTATTCTTTCTATCTCGTTTTTTTTTCTTCGTCCTCTTCTGTTTTTTATCTCTTTCGCTCTCGATTTGGATAGGATCGCCGAGGGGCCGTCGTGAGGACGGAACTCTTCCGCCGATCAGTTGTTAGTGTCCTTCAGATTCGGAAAACATCGGGTCAGATGTCCAGGTGAGGTCGTCATAAGTAATGTGCCGAATGGCTCATGAGACCGTGCATAAAGATGTTAGATCTCGGAGCGGTGAGCTCCCAGATAGGGATAGATTTTTCGGCGTTGTTTGGTACCATAAGTTGACTGCAGCAAGCGAGCCTTCCGAATATTGTACTGTTGCGCAGGTGCAACTGATCTGGACTGAGAATACTTGGGTTACAACACGTTGTAGATCAAAGGCGGATACTGTCTCTACCTCGCTAGGCTTCAGTCTACGAGCCGTAAAGTTCCAAAACATAGCTTTACTCAGGACAGGAAACTTTGTACCTAAGATGCCGTCGTTACGTTGTCCTGATGAAGTCGGATCAACCGGCTAGATCCATTTGCGTGGTGAGTTTTTACTTTGGAATTGTAGACTACTAGTTAGAACATTCGATTTACCTGCTTTCCCGCAGCATTGATTGCTTAAGTAAGAACAATTATTAGAGCAGAATCAAAGAGACAAAGCCATGAAAATGATGTGCAGCAAGTAAAGATAGATTGTTATATGATAAAAGCGAGGAGAAGGAAAGAAGGAATACGTGGCGAGAAAATCGTGATCAGTACACATAGAATATCGGTGTGAGGAGTCTCAGTAGGTGATATTCTGTGGGTGAACTCCCGTGTGCTTCTCCACTATGCGACCTGCCTTCTCTCATCGTCCTCTTCTTTTTTCTTGCGCTTAATGCGCTGTATTATATTCGCGCTAAGAAGATCTTTTGTTATACTTTTCCTCTTCTTTTCCGGTACGAGTTCGTAATGACTGTGAAATCTGAAATTTGTGTTCGCTGCGAAGTCTCTTTATGTCATTTGTCTGGTGTGGAGATTTTTCATGAAGATACTGTGGCCCGTGCCTGTTCGGACACCAGGATTCAACCCGTCCACAGTGACCGGTCGCGGAGCGGATTCATGGAGACGACTGAGCGACCAGTGTTAGGGGTCTGGGGAGCGTGGGTGGGAGTCCGACAGCGTGGTGTTTTATCGAAACCAGTGAAGTAAGGTTTAAGTAGGAACATGGATCAATATCGGCTACTGTGGAGACAGATTCTGAGGTGTAGTTCGATATTTCAACCAACGTGACCGAATGAGCTCTTTCTATTTAGGCCTTCTCGCCTCTAACTATTAGGGGCACCTTTTAACGGTATCGGGGCAACCCTTCGGCAGGAGGATCACCCTGGCGTTCGCCTTCGGTAGGGGATAAAAAAAGAGGAAAAAGGAGAAGAAGAAAGAAGAAAAGAAAGAACTATGAGATTCGTATGGATACTTCTCGTTCTTTGTATCTTCTATCTGTGGCTTCCACCTCGTGTAGCACTTTTGCTATCACTTCTTTTCTCCTTCCATTCTTGTAGTTTATCGTATGTCCTAACTTGCTTCATTCGGGTACGGAAACCTATCAATATGTTAGAGGTGAAGTTAGTGTGGTGTTGATGATTCCATTGTGGCTGATACGGGTGTCGAGAAACTAATACGATTTTGCTCCGAACACCAATATACTGGTTGTGTACAGCACATCAAGTGTGATGGGCGTCGAAGGCTCATCCCGCGCACATTGTGGTGATGTGGGTGTAGTTGTTTTGCTCATATAAGTGTTTGAATCGTTGGTTGAGCATTTGCTTATTGTAATACCAGGGACAGAGTCATAGCATTTTTCTGATGTACACGGTGTTCGGTGACACATCTATGTAGCTAGAGACCCATCGCACACGGCTGAGTCTTCGACTGATACCCCATCTAAGGTATCGGACCTCAGGTTCCCCGGGGATAATTGTAGCCTCTTTTGATAAGTAAGAGTGATAACAGAACTCAAAGAGGAAGAAGCATGAGAAGAAAAAGGAGAAAAGGAAAGAAAGACTTAAGAAGTGGCACGACAGACTTCCCTTAGTGTTCTCTCTCTTCTTTGCTCCCTCTTCTCCTAAGATTTTTTTTCTTTGTCGTTGCGTTGTTATTTCTTACTCTTTCCCTTCGTGTGTGCCTCTCTTCGGTCTATCGCGTCTGACTGTTGCTCTGCTCCTGCACCCTCATCCAACAGTGCTCTCGCGGGGCCCTCTCTGGCACGGGAGGACGGCCAGCCATGGCCGGTTGTCCGGGGGTGCCATGACCACTTAGGATAGGCAGATCACTTTCGATTCTCACACTAAGGCAGGGTACACCTCTCGGACCTCGGAACCTGACCTCGTTCGCGCTCACTGGTATGTAGCTCTTCGCTGGATAGCCATCTATCATCGGATTCGACATGCTGGACTCCCGTTTTCTCTTCACAGAGCGATACCGTACTTCATCGGAAAAAAGGAAGGAGGATAGCAGAGCTCGGATCAATGGAAAACAAAGGCGAACGCCTTTCCTCTTCCTTTAGATTTTGCGTATGTCCTTAGAACAGGCGTAACACTTTCATGGTTTCAGTTCTCGTGGACCTCTTGCGTTCACCCTTTTCCTCTCATGTTTTTATTTCTGTTGCCTTTTTTACTTTTCCTGTAGACAGGATTCTATGTACATGAAAGAACATATAAAGATTCAGTCTTAGATTAAACCTAAATAACGCAGAAACCTCAAATAGATAGTGGAAAAAATAATGTAACCAAACTACATATGACATTAGCTTTCATACCAATGCATGTTATTTCGACCAAAAAGAGTCTGATCTCTCATACTTAGAGATTGTAATTTTGGCCAATTTACGCATATCTTACTGGGATGACGTTAGTTTCCAGTTTGTTTGAGAGTTTTCACGGCTTCAATGAAATTCTGAGGATCGGATCAAAGCAACGGAATAGACGTTGGCAAAACATGATGCTAACGCCTTGAGAAGGAACTTCCTCCAAAAATGTTCTCTACTGGCATGGGTTTGGTCATGCTTGTTTGCGGCGCTTTATGTCTACGCATAGTACCTAGTCACCACTAAATTGTTTCTAAGTATTCCAAAATGCCAATGGCATTGTATTGATCATCAAAGCTAGGCTCCTTGTCGATAGCTGTGGATCGCAGCCAGAAAAATGTCCTGTTCCACAGAAACTCATCGACAGGAAAACGAGTGAGAGTCTGCAATGTGGTTCTGCTAAGGTTCACGCCTCACTTTCTCTCCGGTCGTCTTAGCCTCTCATTCTCCTCGGTGGCTCGCGGAGCCGGCTCGATGGCAGGGTCTGGATGAGCAGCAGGGGGCGAGCTCAGAGGCGCAGCGAAGGAGGGGCGGAGGTCGTTGCCAGAGGGGTGCTGGCTTAGGGGGCCCCATTGTGTGGAGGTTTCCGCGGATAGCGCGCACATGGGAGAGATTGTCGGGAGGCGGACGGAGGATAAGGTTACTAGGTGACGTAAAAAGGATCTTCCACGGAGTTTCCATGCTTAGTTTGTCTGTGGCCGCTGACGTGAGCGTTCACCGCATCCAGTAGGAAGTGGGCCAATTCTCTGTTTGACGGGGGGGTTCTCTTCTCTATCGAGTTAGTAGATGACGGCGGGCGGTCGGGCGCGCTTGTGCAACGAGAGACCGCGCGAACGATTAGGACGGTCACGGCGAACTCGCGCAGGGACCTCTACGCTCGGGCGTCGCGCACATGAGGGCGATGTCGGGACGGTAGCTGGGGAAGGCGGCGCCCTGGTGCGGTGGGTGGCTGATCGTCGGGTCTCACGGGCGTCTGTGGGTGGGCGGTTGGGGCTGCGCGCGGAAGAGGCCGGGGTGTGCGCGGGGGGTCGGTAGGGCGAACAAATTCGTTTACGGGACGGCACAGGTGTGGCAGGGAGGCGCGGCCGGCCGGGAGACCGGCGGCGTAAAACGGTAGTTGGCGGCCGTGGTCGGGAGCTGTAGCTTTCGTGGGCGGTGTTCGGGTGCTTGCTCGGGTGTTTCTGTGGCGCGGGGCGAATTGGGACTCGGGCGGTGAGGCTCTCGAGTCAAAGGGAGATCCGAGGCGGCCCGGGTCGCGGCGTCGGCAAAGTAACGCTTCGGCCGCGCGCTCTTAGGGTTGTAGTACAAAAACGGGATCGCATGACAGATGAGAATGAAGTAGGTCTCAAACGTGGTGGCGCTATGATGTGACAATAAGAGATGAGAAGGACTCTAACGTCTCTCCGAGACTCGTAATTACACTTCGTGATGAAGGGCAGCAACCGGGACTAAAGGGGGCATATAGGTTGTCCCTGTCACAGTAGGGGTGGTTGGTCACAACGCGAGACAAGGGGCCTCTTTTCTGGTCTTTCATGTCATGCATGTCACCACTCACACAGGGTCGAGTGGGAAGTCTGTTATGACAGCACATCACTTAGTCACCTCCGGGTTGGTGGACCAACCTGTGGGTGACTCTGTACGTGGGGGTGTGGGCTGAACATTGTACCGATACAATCTACGTGACTTCACGAGGGGTTGGCCACCATTGAACCGGGACCAATGCCACCTTTAGTCCCGGTTGGTGCCACGGTTGCAACCGGGACCAATACCCTTGTGCTGCCCCGCGCCCATAAGTTTAGTCCCACATCGCTAGTTGACAGCGCCCAACACCAGTTTATAAGCTCTGCTGCCTCCTCCCTCTCGAACTCCTCTGAACAGCAGGCCTATGGGCCTAATTTGACACTGCTTTGCCTGTGGGCCTATTGGGCCTTCTGCGGGCCTGAATCCTGGCCCATGTAGGGTTTCTAGTCGTATTCAGGCCGTGGAGGCCCAGTAGGTGGCATTTTTTTTGGTTTTTTCTTTTTTATTTCTACATTTTTTTGGTTTTTTATTTTTTTTATTTCTACTTAAAACTAAATACTTATAGTTTTTTAGTGATTTCTTTTTGCTTTTAGGTCACAAAAATTATAAACTTTCTGTTAGTGCCATTAGTTTTAAATTTTAAATAGTTTAAATTTGAATTTTTAAAAATTTGTGTGAATCACTAGTTTATGAATATACTATAAATTCTTTGCTATTTATTTTTATGGGAGATCACGTGTTCAGGAAATTGTCTAGCGGATTGTTGTCATCTTCAGCTAGTTGTAGTTATCTATTCGAATTTGTGCGTCACTTGAAAGAAACTAGATACTCGCTACACTGTATGATATTGTTATGAGTGTTGTTTGTGACTCGCTTTGGTGTCCAAACATTTATAAGTACAGCTTTTACTGAAGTTGTGGTCCGGGCCCATTAAGTTTGATAGAGTTTAAAAGTGAGTCTCAACAGATTAGAGTGATTTTTTTGAGGACACTTGATTGTGATGGGAGTGCACCCGGTAGTTTCCTGCAAAGATAACGGTCCTACACTAATAGACGAAATTTATGAATTGTTCTCTTGTGTGCTATATAGTCTAGATTGTAGTTTTTCTAGAGGAACCTAACGTTAAAGGCACTTAAATAACTCTAAGTAATTTTTGTTTGATGTTGGGTCGCCATACAATAGAGAGTTACCAGGCTTCTTTTTGCGATTGGTAGGGAAGAATGGTCCTACTACAAGTTCTTAGTTTGACTGGATTACGCATATGAATGGGCATACCAATACCGACTATTTTTGATTGTTTTATGTCTCTATAAAAGATTGCTGTAGTCACTCATTCTGTGTATGGCATAGATTTCAAATCCGCATCTCTTGATGATGATAAGATGCGAATTGGGCAAGCACTGTTCGAAACTGGAACTGCTGGACCAAAGAACTGGTAGAGAGCTGCTGGCACTGGGATAATAGACTTTATCTAGTTGAGTGCACCCCACATAGGCATAGGGCCTCTACTTAAATAGGTAGCTGAGAAGGGTTAAGTAGTAAAACTTTGTGGTGGCACAGACAGTTGCCGTACAAGAGGGCACACTATATTTTGATCCGGTCCATCTAACATATGGGCCCTCTTCGAGCGTATCAAGTTTCGAACCATAACGCAGCTTGAAGGCATTTCCAAATGCACAGCCTTAACTATGTTGAGAGCACAAGATTTTGAGAAAGTTATGGTCGCGGGGTATCCCCGATTTGAATGAGAAGCACTACCACATAGCATTTGCTTATTGGGGAGACAGTCTTCACTTTTTCTTCGCTGGTGTATTTGTTATAGCGGCGCGTAACCAGGATAATCTTTTTTCCATGGGTAGTAATATATGGCAGCAGATGAAGAGGCGTTCTGGGGCGCTTTTGGAGCAGGTTCGATATGGGGGGCAGATTCTTTCACTAGTGCAAACCTTACTCAGATTGTAGATGTGCTCCTGCTCAGACACTTAGACATCTTGTTGCTTGCTCTCTTGCCGGCACCCACTTTGCCTCAAAAGGGGATGCCCACTCTAGTTATTCCTCGGAAGGACGGCTAGAATTGTAGTCAGTTGTTGGCTCTGTTAGGTTGCTTCCGTTTACTCAGAGGTCTCGACTCCGCTTAATTTAATTTGATCGGGACTGTTGCTTCTAACTTCTATTTGCCTCGTCTATCACTAGGTTGTGGTTGGCGCCTTAAGACTACCGCGGCGGTCCTGGCTATACGTACCGATCTAAGCCTGCCTAGTGGATTTTATGTGCCCTGACATTCGGAGTCTCACTAAGAGACACGGCAGACGACAGGTATTCGGTTGTGATGGTAGGTAACCAAGAATTTGCGCCGTGAGATATTCTCGCAACTTGTCTTCGCATCAGACATCATGGGATTCCGCGTGGATCTTCAGTTGGGGTTTCTAGGTGTGACCTCGCTCGCGCTTGGCCTGTGAGCTGTTTGGCCAGTGTTTCGGGCGGCCTAACAACGATTAGATCACTCAGATTTGGCTCGAACGGATCGACACTTTAGATGATAACAAAACAAAAGGGACTTAAAATAGGTCCGTAGTTCAGTTCCATATGGTCCACTATGTAACCATAAATGTGTCTTCCGCTCCGGGGTTGTGGCATCAAAGCGGACAGTGGGTTTTGTTGGTGCTCTTTATCTTGGGCGAGTAATTTTTCGTAGGTTTGGGCCGGTTTACGTTAGCGAAGATTGATTAGATTTCATATACATTTATATTTCGGTTACTCTTACGATAAGGTCAAGTAATAACATAACTGCAGCAATGGTTCGCTGTGGATACAAAGACAAGTAAACCTATATACATTAATGTGGAAAGATAAGGACTAGTGTTACTAGTACTCTATCGATGGGCGTCGATTCTCAGACACAGTATACCGCCAACTGCTGCACGAAAGTCCTGATGTATCGAACAATAAATGCGACAAGTACTAGAACGACGACTGGGTCACTGCTATACACGGGCCATCAAACGACTCGGCCAGCTTCGGTATAGTTGGCAAATGACGCAGACGGTCCCTGGTGTATCGCATAACAAAAGGACAATTAAAGAGGTAGCACGTCTGGGTGACTGGTAACATCTACTTGATGAATCTTGAGTTCCAAGAAGGTTAAGCCCTGCTAAGCATATCGGGCGAGCTGCCACGTCACAAGCTGCATTGAGTAGTGTCAGGGATGTCTTGAGTAACGAGTGCCTTTTCGGTCCAGTCTCCCTCATACCGGCTGGTTCGCGACTTACTGAATCGTTGGCCTGCACACCTACTGAATACGATTGATTAACGAGCCGACCGATGGACACGGTTTTAGGTACACATCAACAAACAAGAATCACTGATAAGGAGCTATCCTCTGTTTGATGGCCCATGGAGATGCTTCCTGATCATAGGCTCTCATACAGTAGCTTGCCTGGTTACGCGACGACTATTTCTGAGTATTAAGTGGGCAACTTCCCATGAACCTCTCAAAGGGAACATAATTGTGTGAATCGGGCCCCACAGGTTGACTCGACATATGCATTAACATCTGAGACGGGTAACTTAGAGTCGAAAGCTAGGACGGTCTAGAGGTACCACTCCGTGGATCATAGGGAAAGATAGGAGTTGTGTGGGAAGAACGAGCTTATGGCACTTCACGAGCCCAACTGAGTCGAATTAGACAGATAGCAGAACTCCATAAGTATAGAATCGTGTAGTGATCATGTCAACCTTAGCTCTTTATAGGTCACATGATTTCTATGGATTGGGCAAATTACAAGAGTGTCATGTGTGTAAATAAGTATGGTCATTGAGAAATGAGTATGCAATGTTCATGCACAAGCTTGCAAATGAGGCTATTATCGAGACATTGCAGAATATGACATTGTTTACTGTAGTGGGATGTTTGTCAGGCGGGTAGGTATACCCCCACTAGCCATTACCTAAGTGCTAGAAGCCAGAAGCAAAGTACAGTTGTGTCATAATCTCCATGCAGTGCAAAGAAGGGATTAGCGCTCATGCTCTGGTTACATAGGATAGAGATACTTATTAGTGTTATCTGCTGGTATGTTTTTCTCTAATGAGGCGAATAATGTGAATTGTTGTAATCATTCGAAAGATTTAATATTGACGAATTCGAACAAACTCGTATAGAGTTCTTAATCCGTAATACATAAGTACCAAATTTTACACGTAATAGAGGCAATTTGGATTGGAACATATCAATAAAGAACGAATTCTTTCTCATGACTTCAGTCTGTAAGATAGCGCTCAGCTTGGCGTAAACGGATGCTAACAAATATATACAACCGGTTTTTATACTGCTACAAAGTTTGAAGGCTTGAGATGGACAATAGGTAGGACAATTTAGTTCGCGTGGATGCGGATGCTCTATAAAGGCTTGTCATGGCGATAGCGTTTGGCGCAGGGGTGGCGGGATCTACGAAGGGCGCTTCGGGTGTATAGGATCTTGGACTCAGATCCATACTCTACTTCCACGAAGCCCCATTGCTTTATCTCGGAATGCTTATGCTTGGGAAGTCAGTAATATAGCGCAATGTAGAGTAAGTATCATCTAAAAACAACGGGATGAATTATTTAAGACTGTCGGGATTAGTGAGAGTAGAGTCGGGCGCTACATTCTTAAGAATTCGTCACGCTAGCTAATAGGAATGTATGGAAGTGCATCGGAAATATATAGATTCTTTCTTCTTTCGAGCACTAGAGAGGGGTATGGCACAGTGGAGGTCCCATGCCAAGCTCAATCATTTCGGGACTTCTTCGGTAAACCAGACATCAGTCTTATGAGAGGCAAAGTAAATCACGGGACTACTGTATTCTCTCGAATGTGATTATACGTAGTTAAAAATTGATGGAAACGAGTAATAGATAAGCAAGATATGATCAGCGTGGATGGGAGTCCGTGAAGCACAGCTAGTCCTCTTAATGGCTAGGGAGTACAGGGCTGATAAAGGATCATCAGCTAGATATGTACTACACTGCCTCGCGGCTTAGTAGTAATGGAAACTCTTGGCCTTCTTTGACGACTAAAGAATACTGGGGTCCAGTGTTGGTCGGGTAAGATGAGACTAATCGACGCACTACTAATGGCTACCATTCATCCAAGCAGATCAACAGCAAGTATCATTTGTGAGCGATAAAGTTGAATTAGCTCACAAGACTAGTGCTAATGTCACATACTGTTGCTCACATAATGAACTACTCAGGTATTTGTAAGTGTATGCTAACAAAAGTAGCAGGGTGGACTATACATGGACAGACTAGGTATATCATATCGAAGAGCAAAGTCAGCGGGCAGCACTAATTTGCGATAATCGCCTGTCTTGTCAAACCGGAATTCTTCTTCGAGCAGATTTCCTGCAAAAAAGATCCGTAAGGCACATGCGGAAAAGTAGAAGTTCAAATTGTCATGTGATTTCATAGACAGTACCTCATCCTGGGAACGAGACCAGTGCATAACAAGGTTTTTCCATTCAATGTCTTCTAAATTTAGCACAGGAGACTTCACCGGAAATTCGTTTATAGACTTGCCATCAAAGTGTGATTTCCTCAGGTAACACCGATACTGCTGCAATGCTTCCTTGAAAAGCACAAGCAAGCTTTGCTCGTCATGACTATCCAGATTGACCCTCGCCTAGTTACAACAATGTAATGTAAATCATTGATGTGTTCAATCAGCAGAAAACAGGAAAATAATAACCATGAATAATAGCACTTACACGTAAGTTGGACAGGAAGATGTGAAAATGGTGTTTGTCTTTATTCTTGGAGTAATAATTCCCATCAATATTCCCATGATGGGAATATATGCCTATCGAGTCTTTAATCACTGAAAGCATAGGGTAGGTTATATAGAGACTTGGTATACTACAATAGTGGAAGTAGGCGTTGCGCGAATAGCGTGCAGGATTGGTTTGGGACTCTTCTGGCAGTTTGGTAGGTCTTTCCGCTGGCTCGCCCTGCGACTGGACATAGGGATATTAATGCTCATTTCGGCGGTCGTTGAAAAGATGGAGAATTTTTTCTGTTCGCTTTATGGGTCTTTGCAATACTGCATTCCTGCTAGTACTTTCTTCTCTGGATTATTTGCTGTAACTGACACTTCAGGGTATACTCATCAAGCGGGTTGCTCTCCCTTTTTTGCCATGTGTTTGTTTCAGCGGGTCTCTCTCAGCTGGGTGGCAGCTGGTGGGTGGGGCTAGTGGGGGTAGGCAGCTGAGCGTAATGGGGTCTCTTTATCGGGTTTCTGGTGACTAGTCATGACGTATGTTGCGAATCGGCTAATTCTTGTGGGGCATCTGGTATTATGAGATTTGTATTACAATGACATTGATTCATACAAGGAAGGGGCTGCTTTGTCCTGACGTGAGGCTTCGCTACTCACCATCACGAAGGGGCTCAACCACTATCTTTTTCATGAGGAGACTTTGTATGGTGCTTACCGCTTAAGAGTATCGGCCGGATTACACCGCGTTACTCGCTTGTTGAATGTTCTGTCGATTGTGTCATCAAGCACCCAGCATTGGTGTTAGAGTAGAATAAGCGTTGTAGTGGCATGGACATCAGATTCTTGGATACTCTACTAGATCCTCTTAGAGGGAGGATTGGATATGGGCCTAGGATCTCGACATATCTGATGAGTAAACACTAGCAGATCGCGTCGTGTTGCATACTATGTAGCAGAGAGTATGTGCAAGAAATCATATCCAGATGGGCTCGGGCACAATCCGAATAAAATACCTTGCTTGGGAAAAGTTAGCACATCAGTCGCATCCTAATTTGATTTGGTGCAGTAGCTTCATCAGAGCAGATCTAGGTCTATGGTCGGCTGACCCATGGTGATCCTCTCCCTCGCCGATTGTCGATTAGACAAAAGCAGATATTCACAGTTGTAGGGAGATACAGTATAGAATGGTACAAGAATCAACAAGTGGGGAGCGTATGAGTCATTGCATCCAGATGGACTCAATGCTTAGTGCAATTTTGTAAGTCATTGCAGTTTTAGGGGTTCAGAGTGTGGGGCTGTGCTTTGGCCAATACGTTTGATGTACAGGATTAGGTCAATTAAACCTACAGCTGATTCATTATGGTGTGTTGCCATCTAGCATTGGGGTACAACCCTTTTTTGTGATCCTCTAACATGCGATCGAACTTCAGCTTCTCCTTTTGACTTTCGCATTGCGTCCTTGCATCGACAATGACCCGGCGGAGATCATCATCATCGGGCACATCGTCTGGTTCCTCTTGATCTTCAGCAGCTTCACCCGTTGCAGCATCATTGGGCACATCGTCTGGTTCCTCTTGATCTTCACCAGCTCCCCCCGTTGCAGCATCACCGTATTCAGGGGGCACATAGTTGTCATCGTACTCTTCTTCTTCGCCGTCTTCCATCATAACCCCTATTTCTCCGTGCCTCGTCCAAACATTATAGTGTGGCATGAAACCCTTTAAAGCAGGTGGGAGTGAAGGATTTTCCGGTTAGAGTAAGACCTCGTATTCCCACATTCAGTGCATGGACAACACATAAACCCATTCTGCTTGTTTGCCTCAGCCGCATCGAGAAACTCATGCACGCCCTTAATGTACTCGCGGGTGTGTCTGTCACCGTACATCCATTGCCGGTTCATCTGCGTGCATTATATATAATTAAGTGTCCAAATTAATAGAAGTTCATCATCACATTAAAACCAAAGTGCATACATAGTTCTCATCTAACAACATATAGCTCTCCAGAGCATCTAATTAATTAAACCATACATTGAAACTATGTAAAACATTTCAATGCGAAAACAAATGCGATCATAATCGCAACCAAGGTAACAATTGATCCAACGGCATAATGATACCAAGCCTCGGTATGAATGGCATATTTTCTAATCTTTCTAATCTTCAAGCGCATTGCATCCATCTTGATCTTGTGATCATCGACAACATCCGCAACATGCAACTCCAATATCATCTTCTCCTCCTCAATTTTTTTATTTTTTCCTTCAACAAATTGTTTTCTTCTTCAACTAAATTTAACCTCTCGACAATAGGGTCGGTTGGCATTTCCGATTCACATACATCCTAGATAAATAAAATCTATGTCACGTTGGTCGGCATAATTTTCATAAACAATAAATGAACCAATAGTTATGAAGATAATATACATACCAAATCCGAATCATAGACAGGACGAGGGCCGACGGGGGCGGATACCAAAACCATCGCACTATATAAGATGCAATAATAAATGTAAGAAAATGATACAAGTATCTATCTAAACAGACAAGTAAGAATATTTTTCCTTTCAGAAAGAAGATAAGAACAAGAGGCTCACCACGGTGGTGTCGGTGATGAGATCAGCGCGGGTGATCGACGGCGGTGAAGACGGGGACGGGGCGTGACGGACCGCTAAATCTAGACAAATCTCGAGGAAAATGGAGCTTGGAGGTCGAGCTTCGAGAGGAGAAAGTTTAAGTAGTGTGGCTCGGGCATTCCATCGAACACCTCATGTGCATAGGAGGTGAGCTAGAGCACCACAAACCCCTCCCCTCGCCGGCCAGAGAAAAACAGAGCACTAGAGTGCTCTGCTCGCGGGCGAGGGTATATATAGGCACCTCATTGGTCCCGGTTTGTGGCAAGAACCGGGACTAAAGGGGAGCCTTTGGTCCCGGTTCAGCCACCAACCGGGACCAATGGTGGTGGGCCAGGAGCGAGGCCCATTGGTCCCGGTTCGTCCCACCAACCGGGACCAAAAGGTCCAGACGAACCGGGACCAATGGCCCACGTGGCCCGGACTGGCCGCCCGGGCTCACGGGACCACATTAGCTCCTCTCTAAGTGAAGGTCGGACTCTGGGCTCACGAAGTTACAGTACCAGAGTAAGTTAACCTCACTCATAAAAAGTGGGTATCAGGCTCAGTTACAGCTTCCGACCAGCAACTAGAATGGGTCTCGCATGCCTGGGCCTTGAGGTCTCCATAGCCCTTTGATTTTAGTGCATTATACCAGATGTGGGGTACAGCACTGATCTACAAAGGGAAAATCACTATCTGCATCGTTGTTATGTATTAGCAGCATGCGTATGCAACACTGACAGAAAAGACGACTTCCAAAGTTCGTTAGTAAATCAATGTAGCCGGCGACACAATATGCGGAGTATCAGTGTCCATAGACTCATTTAGATTGACACTAGCACAGATGGTTCTCGCTTCACTAGTCAAATTGCACTTCAGTCAGGAACATACTGTACTACTATCATACTCCCTTTCCAAAATATAAGTCTTGGTAGAGATTTCCACTATGGATCACATACAGATGTATCCAGATACATTTTAGAGTGTAGATTCACTCATTTTGCTCCATATGTAGTCCATGGTGGAATCTATACAAAGACTTGTATTTAGGAACGGAGAGAGTACATATTAAAGAAGAACGGAAGAGGAACATGGTAAAGAAGAGCAAGCAGATTTTGGATAATAAAATGTTGGTTGCGCAGTGCCCACACATGATGAACCAGAGCGCATTAAGAATGCAACTCCCAGCTGTCTCTCGACCATTTCAGGCGGTTGGATGAAGATCCTACGTCTCCTAACCCTTCTTCTTCCTCGTCTCTGATTCTTCCCATACAGAACACCGCACGGGCCGCCGGCCGGACCCGCCCCCACCGCCTGTGTTCCTCCGCCACCCCCCCCCCCCCGCCCCACCCACCCGCGTCGAGTTTTATTCGTTCGGCGAGGCCCCACAACCACCCGAGCCCCTTCGATCGCACCGGCGAACTCCGGCGAGCTCTGAAAAATCGACTGACCCAATTTTGAAATTTAGTCTACTGTGATTTAACTAGTGTGGAATATAAAAGGGGAAAACCATAAGCATTGTGAGTATGTTGAGCGTGCCATGGCGGATCTGAAGGTGCAAACCGGACAAAGGCAACTTCGCAACCAAGACAAGAAATCAGAGTAAAGCAGTGGCGATCTATTTTCTTGCTGCGATAAATAAGTTGAGCAGATACGAAAGAGTACCGCCTCTGGTGCGGCGCCGTGTACGCATCTGCTGAGAATTTGACGGTGCTGCGGTAGCGATGGCTGTCGGCGGCATGGAAGCAGATCTAGGAGGGTAGACGGTGCGGCGGGGCGCGGTGGACGAGACGGTCGTAGGAGCGACCGGCAAGGTGGACGACGGCGGGGATGAAGCGAGAGGACGGGATGCAAGGAAGAGTCCGAAGTCCGCTGGTCGGTGATGAAGCGAGCGTTCGATGGGAGAGGTCCGATCTCTTGTATGGAAGGTGGCTGTGGCACGGCGCATTGTGTATCAGGGATTTCGGAACGCTCGTTGTGGGTGGGAGAGTTGTAAGGGAGATACAGGCCGGTGGGGTGATGCGAACGCGACGGCGGCGCGAGAGGGAGCTCTTGTGGGGCGTTAGTGGGGGGCTTATCGGTGTGGAGGGAGAAGGGGCGTAGGCGACGAAAGGGGTGCTTTGGTTTGGCGCCTCGCCCCCTTTCACTACGGTCCTAATTAGACTAGAGAGGGTGGCCGACGACTCCACTGCAATTCGGTGGCTAACCACGCCGGCAAGGTAGAAGTACGACGCGTCATGGGGGACACACATCAGGATGTTGAGGGGGGAGGAATCCTACTGGCGTCGCCAGTTAGTACGCTAGCTAGGTTATACGAAACACTTTCATCAAGGCGTCGAGACTCCCTCTGGTTGCAGCAATTTCTACTCCCCACTACAATCAATTATGACACAAGGTTGATGCCAGGGCGGCACCCCAAGAACAGACAGGGTTGATTCCTCGGGGGACTATTAGTTGCATAGGTACCACGTCTCGCGCTGCCGAGGTGACACCGACATATAGTTCGCCAGCAGAGAAGAGTCTGTGTTTTGTTTTACTTTGGCGGGGCTTGTCAGCGGCGAAGCCGCTGCATCCGTGTAGGTGTGTGTACATCAGAAGGAAAGCTGTGGGCGAAGCGGAGTCGATTTCGGCGGAGGACACGCGGGGCTCGTGCTGGGATTTGGTGCACGGGGATTTTGGCGCCCGACCTGTTGATTGGAATCCGGGGAGGGAGTCATCGAGCTGACACACGTCGCCCGTGTATGAATCCGGGTGAGAGGCGGTTACGTCACGTTTGGGTGAAATTACAAACCTACCCCTATCGAAACCTATAGAAATCCAGCAGATAGGCTTTGCGTGGCAGGGATAGGCAGTAGTGATTTCCATCTCGCAGATTTTGGTTTCGGGCGGTTACTGCGACTTTCCCCGCTTCGTTCAAATTTTGCAGAGTGCACGTTTACCGTGCCAACTCAATTCGAATCCCGTTTGTATTCTATTTTTTTCGGGCGGGATCCATTTTCAATTGGAATTACATTCTATATACATCATTTTTTATATATACTTTCAAAAGCACAACAAAGAATTCTGCTCCTTTATATGTATAATATGATTTACAAATACAACGATCTCGAAATCTTAAGGTTGAATTCAAAAAAAATTTAACCAAATTATGTTCTACTAAAATGTATGGATCAGTAATATCTACATATTAAATAACATAGATGTGCGTGAATTCATATGAGTATGCATGTTTGATAGATCAATTTTGGTTCGAGTATGGATTACATGTATCATCATCTCGAATTCAAATATTTGAATCCCTTTTTTGTTCACTCCTTTCACGCCCATCTCTCTCGCATGCATGCTCCTTCAGGTAGCTATCACTCTCTTTTCTCCAGCTCACCCGCACGCTCACTTCATGTTTCTCCTATCCTCGCAAACATGGTCTCTCGACGTCTCCCTTGAGAAGTGTCACACTCTCCCTATCATTATACATTACACGGTTTTCATTATCTCTCACGTCTCTACTGTTCTCTGGTATCACTCGGTACCTAAGCTTTCTTTTTCACCGCCACACACACAGTCTCCACTCGTCTTTCACTTTGTCTTTCTCTCTATGGGATTCTCTCACACACCCTATATGTCTCTACATATGACTCATACCACTAAAATTACTCTCTCTCTCCTGTAGACACACACATTTGTTGCGGTCTCCTTTTCGTCTCCATCCCAGACTGACATTATTCATTTGTTTACCGATCAGACAACCCCGATCTCCTGTCTCTCTCTTCTCTTGACATGAGAGAGAGAGACGGTAGTCGGGAAGGGGAGTGGAAACCTAGGAGTTGTTGTGTGTGTCTGTGTGGAGAGCAGGACAGCACCACAACTCCTGGTTCCGAACGCCGCTTCTCGATACCTCGCGGGGTCTCTGTCTCTCTGATCAGAGTCACATAATCTCAGATTGTAGTAATAGACCCCTGACAGTCGTCATTATCTTCACAGATCGGATGAGTGTAGTACGAACTAGCACGTAGGCATCTGAGATAGGTTTAATACACCGCGGCAAACACAATCGTGCTTCCACATTGCATGATGTTTCTAGTGTGTGCATCTTGACTAGGGCGCTCTAGGAGTAGGTTATAGTAGCTTTTTACGTTGCATTGCTTGTGTAGGACCGGAGCTCATCTCGATCAGGTGAACACACGCCACATATCAGGCTCACCGCGCGCCCTGGTCCGGTGCAGGCCACACTCATCACGCCACCACCACCCCAGACCAAGCTGAATAGTTTGGTAGATGCTATCTCTCGCACACTGACACTCCTTTGTGTCTTTGTCACACATGCACTCCGTCCTCCTCCACTCTCCCTCTCTCTCTCACACACATGGGCTTTTTGCAACAACTAGCAAGATGCCCATGCGTTGCATGAAACATCAAGATGCATTTGTATGAGTAGTTTATCTTGTGGGGGAAAAGGATGAACGAGGGAAGGCCTTATTTGCAAATGTGGAGAGGGGTGTGGGTATCTTTTTGCAAAATTGCCATAGTTTCCTTCCTATCCGTCAGATATAGATCGGACGGCCGATATTGTAGGATGGCAGGCACACGATCATCATCGACAATGCTTTTTATAAGAGTAGGGATAAAAAATAGAGTTGGTGATGATGGTGGGCCTGCCATCCTGCAATGTAGGTCATCCGATTTATATCTGATGGATAGGAAGGAAAATATGGCAATTTACCCGCACTCTTCACCACATTTGCAGATAAGGCCTTCCCTCGTTCATCCTTTTCTCCCACAAGATCTTGATGTTCCGTGCAACGCACGGGCATCTTGCTAGTAAGAGTAGAAATTAGACATATACCACTTCTCGAATCTTGAAACCAACAACATTCCTCCCTTATCTCATCAAAACCGCCAAAGGAATATATTTTGAGTGAAACATAACATATTTTTAGTGATATACGTATTTCAAAACTAGACTTTTTTTCTATCAAATCGGTGAATATGTGTTATGTTGGGGAACATAGTAATTTCAAAAAATTTCCTACGCACACGCAAGATCATGGTGATGCATAGCAACGAGAGGGGAGAGTGTTGTCCACGTACCCTCGTAGACCGAAAGCGGAAGCGTTATAACAACGCGGTTGATGTAGTCGTACGTCTTCACGGCCCGACCGATCAAGCACCGAAACTACGACACCTCCGAGTTCTAGCACACGTTCAGCTCGATGAGGATCCCCGGACTCCGATCCAGCAGAATGTCGGGGAAGAGTTCCATCAGCATGACGGCGTGGTGACGATCTTGATGTTCTACCGTCGCAGGGCTTCGCCTAAGCACCGCTACAATATTATCGAGGATTATGGTGGAGGGGGGCACCGCACACGGCTAAGAGATCAATGATCAATTGTTGTGTCTATGGGGTGCCCCTACCCCCGTATATAAAGGAGCAAGGGGGAGGAGGTGCGGCCAGGCAAGGGGCGCGGCAGCAGGAGTCCTACTCCTACCGGGAGTAGGACTCCCCCCTTTTCCATGTTGGACTAGGACTTGGGGGGAAGGAGAGAGAGAGGGGAAAGGAAAGGGGGGGCGCCGCCCCCTTCCTTGTCCAATTCGGACTTGGGGGGGGAGGGGCGCGCGGCTACCCCTTAGCCTCCTCTCCTCTTCCTCCACTAGGCCCATTAAGGCCCATTAGGTTACCGGGGGGTTCCAGTAACCTCCCGGTACTCCGGTAAAATGCCGATTTCACCCGGAACACTTCCGATGTCCAAACATAGGCTTCCAATATATCAATCTTCATGTCTCGACCATTTCGAGACTCCTCGTCATGTCCGTGATCACATATGGGACCCTGAACAGCCTTCGGTACATCAAAACATATAAACTCATAATGAAACTATCATCGTAACGTTAAGCGTGCGGACCCTACGGGTTCGAGAACAATGTAGACATGATCGAGACACGTCTCAGGTCAATAACCAATAGCGGAACCTGGATGCTCATATTGGCTCCTACATATTCTACGAAGATCTTTATCGGTCAGACCGCATAACAACATACGTTGTTCCCTTTGTCATCGGTATGTTACTTGCCCGAGATTTGATCGTCGGTATCTTAATACCTAGTTCAATCTCGTTACCGGCAAGTCTGTTTACTCGTTTTGTAATACATCATCCCGCAACTAACTCATTAGTTGCAATGCTTGCAAGGCTTAAGTGATGTGCATTACCAAGAGGGCCCAGAGATACCTCTCCGACAATCGGAGTGACAAATCCTAATCTCGAAATACGCCAACCCAACAAGTACCTTCAGAGACATCTGTAGAGCACCTTTATAATCACCCAGTTACGTTGTGACGTTTGGTGGCACACAAAGTGTTCCTCTGGTAAACGGGAGTTTCATAATCTCATAGTCATAGGAACATGTATAAGTCATGAAGAAAGCAATAGCAACATACTAAACGATCGTGTGCTAAGCTAACGGAATGGGTCAAGTCAATCACATCATTCTCCTAATGATGTGATCCCGTTAATCAAATGACAACTCATGTCTATGGCTAGGAAACATAACCATCTTTTATCAACGAGCTAGTCAAGTAGAGGCATACTAGTGACACTCTGTTTGTCTATGTATTCACACAAGTATTATGTTTTCGGTTAATACAATTCTAGCA
>NC_053026.1:533517903-533534048 GCF_003073215.2 Triticum urartu | reverse complement strand
AAAATACTATTTTTAGGCAAAGACGAAAACCAAGTTTTAGCACGATCTCTAAGAGAAATAGCTTCAATTTAACAATATCTTACTTCTTTTGCATATCACATAAATCAACAAAGTTGTTTAGATGGGTAGCGGCATCTTCACTAGGAAGGCCAGCAAATTGATCTTTCATGACAAGATTCAGCAAAGCAGTATTAATTTCACAAGATTCAGCATCGGTAAGAGGAGCAATCGGAGTGCTAATAAAATCATTATTGTTGGTATTGGAAAAGTCACATAATTTAGTATTATCTTGAGCCATCGTGACAAACAATCAATCCAACACAACAAACAAGAGGCAAGCGAAAAGAGGAGAACGAAAGAAAGAGGCAAATAAAACGGCAAGGGTGAAGTGGGGGAGAGAAAATGAGAGGAAAATGGCAAATAATGTAATGCGAGGGATAAGAGTTTGTGATGGGTACTTGGTATGTCTTGACTTGTGCGTAGATCTCCCCAGCAACGGGGCTAGAAATCCTTGTTTAAAGAATACTTCATCTATTTCCCTTCTTTCATTCATAAACATATCATTTTCATGTTTGAGCAAATATTGTTCTAAAGGATCATTCGGAGGCACGACAATAGAAGCAAGACCAATAATTTCATCTTTACTAGACAATTCTTTATCATGGGGTTGTCTACGAAATTTAGCAAAATTACATGAGACATATCCCCCAACCAATAGTAACAACATTGTTGCAATCTATCTTAGCATTAACAGTATTCAAGAAGGGTCTACCAAATATAATGGGACAAAAGTTATCTTGTGGGGAACCAAGAACAAGAAAATCAGCAGGATATTTAACTTTCCCACACAAGACATCAACATCTCTAACAATCCCAACTGGTGAAATAGTGTCTCTATTGGCAAGCTTAATTGTAACATCAATTTCCTCTATCTCAGCAGGTGCAATATCATGCATAATTTCTTTGTATAAGGAATGAGGTATTGCACTTGCACTAGCACCCATATCACATAAGCCATGATAGCAATGATCTCCTATTTTAACAGAAATAACAGGCATGCCTACAACAGGTCTATGTTTATTTTTAGTATCGGGTCTAGCAATTCTAGCAGCTTCATCACATAAGTAAATAACATGCCCATCAATATTATCGGCCAAGAGATCTTTAACCATAGCAATACTAGGTTCAACTTTAATTTGCTCAGGGTGTAGGTGTTCTAGTATTACTCTTACGAACCACAGTTGAAGCTTTAGCATGATCCTTTATTCTAACAGGGAAAGGTGGTTTCTCAATATAAGAGTAGGAACAACAGGATCAACATTATAAGTGATAGTCTTTTCTTCAACTTTAATAGGTGCAACTACTTTTACTTCAATGGGAGGATTATATTTAAACCACTTCTCCTTAGGGAGATCAACATGATTCACAAAAAGAAGCTACTATCTCAGAGTCAAGTCCATATTTAGTGCTAAATTCACGGAAAAGCATCGGTATCCATAAAAGATTTAACACAATCAAACTTAGGTGTTATACCTGACTCCTTACCTTTGTCGAGTCCAATCTTCAGAGTTGCGTTTAATTCTTTCCAATAAATCCCATTTGAATTCAATAGTCTTCATCATAAAAGAACCAGTACAAGAAGTATCGAGCATGGAGCGATTATTGAGAGAAAGCCGAGCATAAATTTTTGAATAATAATTTCTAGAGCTCATGATTGGGGCATGAATATAACATTGACTTAAGCCTCCCCCAAGCTTGAGCGATGCTTTCTCCTTCGCGAGGCCAAAAATTATATATATAATTCACGATGAACAAGATGCATAGGATAAAACTTCTGATGAAATTCCAATTTCAATCGTGTAGTTCCATGATCCCATATCATCACATAGCCTAAACCATGTCAATGTTTCCCTTCAAAGATAAAGGGAAGACCTTCTTCTTGATAACATCCTCGGGCATACCTGCAAGCTTAAATAATCCACAAACTTCATCCACATAGATTAGGTGCAAATCGGGATGCAATGTTCCATCTCCTGTAAAAGGATTAGCTAGCAGTTTCTCTATCATACCCGAAGGAATTTCAAAGTAAACATTTTCAGTAGGTTCAGTAGGTTGAGGAGACTCTTTGCTCTACTGGTCGGGGTGAAGATACCCCGAACAAGCCCCTCAAAGGATTATGTTCCATAGTAACAAGTGACAGTAAATTTCAGCACACTATATAAATTTTCCTTACCAAATTCCACCTACCAAAGGCGCTTCACTCCCCAGCAACGGTGCCAGAAAAGAGTCTTGATGACCCACAAGTATAGGGGATCTATCGTCCTTTCGATAAGTAAGAGTGTCGAACCCAACGAGGAGCAGAAGGAAATGATAAGCGGTTTTCAGCAAGGTATTCTCTGCAAGCACTGAAATTATCGGTAACAGATAGTTTTGTGATAAGGTAATTTGTAATAACAAGTAACAAGTAAATAAAGTAAAATCCAACTTTGTAGCAGCAACTGAAAACTCTATAAAAGAAACGTCCCGTCATGTATCGCAACTATTTTTCCATATGATCTCGACTATTTTTGTTATTTACCCTAACACCACTACCCCTACATCCTCTACAAAAATTAAGTAAACCAACTATAACTATACCAACACTCCACAACAAATAGTTCATCTACCAAATACCTCAATCAAATATCACTAACATAGGAATAATCATCAATTTAATCCCAACATACATCCACACATACACCTCTCAATAACTCACACCCGGAAGGTTAGATAGTTGTCTGTGAGTTGTGAGTTGACCTTCCGAGATAGGATCGATGTTTGACTGTAGACCCCCCCGAGGTCCCCGCATAACAACTCACGAGCGATCAAGTTCCCTCGGTGGCGTCTCCTGAGTTCTATGATTTCCGACAACCTCATAGCAGATGCACGACCTGCCAGCACCCATGCCCCCACTCCACCCTGTTGCTTTTTCCATGTTAACATTTCCAAACATCCCCAATGCCAAGCAATTATTCTCTATTGCTCCTTTTCCAGCCCAGAATTCCAGCTGTCGGCATTCCCCCTCTTCATGTAAACTTGTAAAATAAGAGAGAATAGGCATAAATATTGTGAAATAATGTGTAATAACAACCCATTATGCAATAAATATCGATATAAAAGCATGATGCAAAATGGACGTATCAACTCCCCCAAGCTTAGACCTCGCTTGTCTCAAGCGAAATCCAAAATCGAAAAATATGTCCACATGTTTAGAGATAGAGGTGTCCATAAAAATAAAATACGGACATGAGGGCATCATGATCATTCTTAGAACAGCAACATATATATATATATATTGTCATATGATTCTTATGCTAAAGTAACAATCACAATTAAAGTACGAATCAGAAACTTCATTGAAAACTAACAAACTATAATCTCAGTCATTGAAGCAATTGCAATTTATCATAACATCGGAAAGAGTCAATATAAGAGCTTTTCAGCAAGTCCACATACTCAACTATCATTTAGTCTTTCACAATTGCTAACACTCACGCAATATTTATGGGTATGAAGTTTTAATCGGACACAGAGAAAGATAGGGGCTTATAGTTTTGCCTCCCAACCTTTTTACCTCAAGGGTAATGTCAACAATAATAGTTCATGAAAACTCACATCCAATTAGCTATATATATCAGGATCTTCCAACACATGCTTGCCGAAGGATAAAATGGAAAGGAAAGAAATGGCTGGGACATCAAATCACCAGCCTCTGACTAAGATCGTATCAGACGAGATAAAATATAGGCCCTTCGCAGAGAGGCAAGGAAGATAGTCCTTCCGCACAGAGCAAGAAGCGAAGGTTTCGAGCCCTCCTGCCCTTTTGTTGGACTAACATGGACGCTCACAATTTAATGCGGTAGATAGCAAGAAGCGGTCACTGCGAAGGCTCAAGTTCTCTCACGTATGAAAGGCTAGGTGCAGGCCTCAGTGCGGATTAGTTGTGCGTCCCAGGATCGCCTCGCTTTGTCTCTACTGCCACATCACAAAGATCGTAATAAAGCGTTAGTTTCTCTCCCACAAGCTAAAGTGCAAACGTCCATATAGTCAGTAACTTTAGATCGACCACTTTTTATTCTGCACACAATGGGAGGCAACTGTACGTTCGTCAGAGGAAACTTCGGTTCTCGCTCATAATCCATATAGATATTGGTGATCGACGAGCAACTTATTGCGCAGAGAAATAGTTTGAGATATTTGGAACACAATGTCATTATCTTAACTTGCGCGCAACAGAGATTTGGCTAGAATGAAGGGAATACAGCCTCACTGTGGAAAGTCCTGATCAGGCACTAAATTTTTTTTCTCGGATTTAAAAAACATAACCCAACTAGGCCCTCCCGCGTCGTCTGTACTCTGAAAGCGATGATCGAGAGGCCGACCTGCTTCGATCTCCCCCACGTGATTTGCATGGGAATATCTACAGAGCTCAAGTTGCGCACGCAACGGGTAAAGACCAGAGGGGCGCCAGTAATGTTTACGCCGTATAGAAGGACCTCGTTCGCTGACAATACATTTAATGTGCAACGATGACCCAAAACTATGTTGTCGTAGAACGCTCAACAACTTTCATATAGTGAGTCATCGCGTCACGGTGCCTTGAAATGTGAGAGCCCGATTTACTCCGAACGAGCGGTCAGCCATCGTAGGACAACTCGCAAATCCGTCGACCCGGCCGTTTCGAGCCACAGACATTCGAGAAGACCAAGATCTCGGCGCACCGCCTACTCTCCGCAGCGCAACATGTCGTGAATTTCGTGTTCCAGCACCTGAGTTCGAACACTGGGGTGCCATAGCGTCCCGAATCTCCCACTACAACCGATATTCAGTCCAATCTCTTCGGAGCTGATCGAAGCTGCAAACAAGAACCCAACACAAGGACACGAGTTTCTACTGATCGCCACGTTGTGAGTGTATACCCTATGTCCGGTTCGCTGTGTGGATATGCCTGAGGGCTGAAAGATCGCAACGCTAATGAAAACATTACAAGGAAGAACACACCTGGCGAGAGGTTTCTTGAGCTATGCGATGAACTGCTTGGGTGAGTTCAATTGCCTCTCTCTCTCTGCTAGGGCTCTCATATCTTCTAGATGTCCCTGTCTCTCTACTCTAGATGTCTCTCTCTCTCTCGATCCCCCTCTACTCTGTGGCTAGCTCTATTTATAGAGGCCCTGGGCCTCTCCCCAAATAATGAGCGGGAAGGGCGCCAACAATTGGCCATTTTGAAGGGGAACATCTAGTACAAGTTATCCTGACCAAAGGTGGTCTTCGGCTGCCAAAAGCACTGGTGATGACGCCGTCTTGGGCTCCACGGTGACCTCCGTCCTGCCGCTCTGTGGTCTTGGTCTCGTTGCACCGGAATGGTAACCTTTGCCCGATGCCTTGGCCTGTGCTTGCCCCCTTTGCACCAAAGGGGAAACAAGGACACTGCGCAGGCCGGCGCCCGCCTGGTCCCGATCGTCATGGCTTGCGTCACGGGCTCCTCGCGAGGTACCCCTGCCTTGATCTCTCCGCCTCCTCGCGAGCCTGCCTGATGAGGCTGCCTCTGAGGAAGCTTCCTGTCGTCCGCCCCGCGAGGCTTGGCCCCTCGCGAGGGTCTTGAGCTTGAGCTGATGAAGATGGGCCGCGCTGGGCCCCCACTTGAGCCACGCCGCAGGCCAAGAGCAAGTCTGGGGACCCCCGTTCCCAGAACGGCCGAATGATACAAGAGATGAACTAGGGTTTTGAGATGAGATGCTGATGAAGATGTTGATGGAGATTGCCCTCTCCCGATGAGAGGAGCGTTGTGATGACGATGGCGATGATTTCCCCCTCCGGGAGGGAAGTTTCCCCGGCAGAACAGCTCTGCCGGAGCTCTAGATTGGATCCGCCAAGGTTCCGCCTCGTGGCGGCGGAGTTTCGTCCCGAAAGGTTGCTTCTTATTTTTTCTCGACGAAAGACTTCATATAGGAGAAGATGGTCATCGGAGAGCCACCAGGGGGCCCACGAGGTAGGGGGCGCGCCCTAGGGGGCCCACCCTCGTGAGAAGGGTGTGGGCCCCCTGGTCTTCATCTTTGGCGAGGATTTTTCATTATTTATTATAAGGTATTCCGTGGAGTTTCAGGACTTTTGGAGTTGTGCAGAATAGGTCTCTAATATTTGCTCCTTTTCCAGCCCAGAATTCCAGCTGCCGGCATTCTCCCTCCTTATGTAAACCTTGTAAAATAAGAGAGAATAGCCATAAGTATTGTGACATAATGTGAAATAACATCCCATAATGCAATAAATATCGATATAAAAGCATGATGCAAAATGGACGTATCAACTCCCCCAAGCTTAGACCTCGCTTGTCCTCAAGCGAAAGCCGATAACAATAAATATGTCCCCATGTTTAGAGGTAGAGGCGTCGATAAAAATAAAATACGGACATGAAGGGGCATCATGATTATTCTCATAACAACAACATATATAGATATTGTCATA
Organism: Triticum urartu; assembly: GCF_003073215.2. NCBI lineage: Eukaryota > Viridiplantae > Streptophyta > Magnoliopsida > Poales > Poaceae > Triticum > Triticum urartu. Next base: position 533,527,547 of record NC_053026.1, on the reverse strand, counting down.
TGATTACTTATGTTCAAGTGATGATCTATTCACAATGCAAAAGTATGAATCAGAAACCTTATTGAGAACCAACAAACTATAACCTCAGTCATTGAAGCAATTGCAATTTATCATAACATCAGAAAGAGTCTATGTCAGAGCTAAAAAGCAAGTCCACATACTCAACTATCATCTAGTCCTTCATAATTGCTAACACTCACGCAATACTTGTGGTTACGGAGTTTTAATCGGACACAGAGAAAGATAGGGGCTTATAGTTTCGCCCCACAACCTTTTACCTCGAGGGTAATGTCAACAATAATAACTCATGCCCCACATCCAATTAGATATATATATCATGTTCTTTCCAACATGCTGGGCTTGCCAAAGGATAAAATGAAAAAGGAAAGGTGAAGATCACCACTCTTTGCATAAGGTAGAAGATAATAATAAAGATAGGCCCTTCGCAGAGGGAAGCAGAGGTTCCATGCACTTTTGTTGGATGCACATGTAGGAGAACCTAGTGAGAAGTGTTGGGGAACGTAGCAGAAATTCAAAATTTTCCTACGTGTCACCAAGATCTATCTATGGAGAGACTAGCAACGAGGGGAAGGAGAGTGCATCTACATACCCTTGTAGATCGCTAAGCGGAAGCGTTCAAGTGAACGGGGTTGATGGAGTCGTACTCGTCGTGATTCAAATCACCGATGATCCTAGTGCCGAACGGACACACCTCCGCGTTCAACACACGTACGGAACGGAGACGTCTCCCATGCCTTGATCCAGCAAGGAGGAGGGAGAGGTTGATGGAGATCCAGCAGCACGACGGCGTGGTGGAAGTAGCGGGATTCCAACAGGGCTTCGCTAAGCGCTGCGGGAGGAGAAGATGTGTCACGGGAGGGAGAGGGAGGCGCCAGGCCTTAGGTGTTTGCTCCTCCTTTTCCCCACTATATATAGGGCCAAGGGAGAGGGGGAGGCGCAGCCCTTGCCCCTTCCTCCAAGGAAGGTGCGGCCAAGGGTGGGGAGGAGTCCATCCTCCCCAAGGCACCTCGGAGGTGCCTTCCCCTTAGGACTCTCCCCTTTTTCCCTCTCTTGGCGCATGGGCCTCTTGGGGCTGGTGCCCTTGGCCCATATAGGCCAAGGCACAACCCCTACAGCCCATGTGCCCCCCCGGGGCAGGTGGCCCCACCCGGTGGACCCCCGGGACCCTTCCGGTGGTCCCGGTACAATACCGGTGACCCCGAAACTTGTCCCGATGGCCGAAATAGCACTTCCTATATATAATTCTTTACCTCCGGACCATTCCGGAACTCCTTCGTGAGCCGGATCTCATCCGGGACTCCGAACAACATTCGGGTTACCGCATACTAATATCTCTATAACCCTAGCGTCACCGAACCTTAAGTGTGTAGACCCTACGGGTTCGGGAGACATGCAGACATGACCGAGACGTTCTCCGGTTAATAACCAACAGCGGGATCTGGATACCCATGTTGGCTCCCACATGTTCCACGATGATCTCATCGGATGAACCACGATGTCGAGGACTTAATCAATCCCGTATACAATTCCCTTTGTCTATCGGTATTACTTGCCCGAGATTCGATCGTCGGTATCCCTATTACCTTGTTCAATCTCGTTACGGCAAGTCTCTTTACTCGTTCCGTAACACATCATCCCGTGATCAACTCCTTGATCACATTGTGCACATTATGATGATGTCCTACCGAGTGGGCCCAGAGATACCTCTCCGTTTACACGGAGTGACAAATCCCAGTCTCGATTCGTGCCAACCCAACAGACACTTTCGGAGATACCTGTAGTGTACCTTTATAGCCACCCAGTTACGTTGTGACGTTTGGCACACCCAAAGCATTCCTACGGTATCCGGGAGTTGCACAATCTCATGGTCTAAGGAAATTATCTTGACATGTTAGAAAAAAAAAGACTAGCATATGATACCATTCAAAGTGCTATGCTAGGATTGGTAGCGTAGTCACACCGAATAGGTAACCCATATAATCCACCAGAATATTCATCACATATAATCCCTACATGATGTGATCCCGTTGTCAACGACAATCCAATGTCAGAAATGCACGAACCTACCAATCTATGATCAACCGACGCCCTAGTCAACTAGAGCAATACTAATGGAAACTGCTCTATGGTAATGTATTCACGTAGTATATGATTCCCGAATTAATACAATTTTATCCAGCATGATTAAAGACAATAGAGTCACGACAAGAAGAAAATATAATTAATAACATACTTATTCCGTAGGGACATATTTCACAAAATCTTAATGCGAAAGAACGTCACTTTATATTGCCCCTTGTGATATGAACCTTTATTATGCAGTCCGTCGCTTTTATTACTTCCACATCACAAGATCGTATAAAGCTTATTTCTCCCACACTAATCATACATATTTAGAGCAATTTTTATTGCTTTGCACCGATGACAACTTACTTGAAGGATCTTATCAATCCATAGGTAGATATGGTGGACTCTCATGGCAAAACTGGTTTAAGGGTATTTGGAAGCACAAGTAGTATCTCTACTTGGTGCTGAGAATTTGGCTAGCATGAGGGGGAAAGGCAAGCTCAACATGTTGGATGATCCATGACAACATACTTTATCTCAGATATAAGAAAACATAACCCATTACGTTGTCTTCCTTGTCCAACATCAACTCTTTAGCATGTCATATTTTAATGAGTGCTCCCAATCATAAAAGATTTCAATGATAATATTATATGTGAAACCTCTTTCCTTATTACTTCCTATTAATTGCAATGATGACCAAAGCTATGTCTGCCAACTCCCAACAACTTTTAATCATCATACTCTTTCTATGTGAAGTCATTACTCTCAATAAGATCAATATGAACTTTGTTTCTTCTTATTTTTCTTCTTTCTTTTATTCACCCAAGATCATAGCAAGAAAATCAAGCCCTTGACTCAACACTAATCTTTATTATATAGCTCATGACTTCGAATTACATAGAGAGATCATAAAGCAAAACCTCAAAACTAGATCATACTAAGAACATTTTATTCTACTAGATCAAAATATTACCAAAAGGATCGAACTAAGAAAAAAGGTAAAGAAGATAGGAGTTGATTAGGTGATACGATACCGGGCTCCCAAGAGCATAACAGTTGATCTCATGTGGACAGAAATTGATGTGAGCAATGATATGGTAATTGGCAAGCATAAGTTATGGAATATTCGTAGTATGGTAGTAACCGGTCATATGAGGCATTCAACATCCGCACCACAAGCAATACGACCTACTCCCCAAGCCTGCCTCAGCTCTAGGCACACCGTATACGTGCAGCGTCAAAGTCAGACCGCTATGCCGAGAGCATTGCATCCTAGCTGTATCTACAGATTTAAAAAAGCCAGAGTAACGCCTTAAGCAAGTTTGACGATGAAGCATAGAGGGATAAAGTTTATGCAATACATGATAGTAAACCCTCAGTTCTTGTTATCCTGCCGAGTGAAGCAAAGCCTGAACCAACCTTCGCGCCTCCATGCCTCTCCTTGTCAACTATTGTGGAGAGTACTAGTCTGGAAAAATCTGAACCCAAAGCTACGCTAAGGCTCTCTGCCATGACATTCTGCCTTCAAAGAGACGAATCCATTAAATCTAGTAGGCAACCGAAACTTGTCATCTAATTCTCGCGCAAGAGACTTCCCGAGAAGCATTGATACCAATCGAATACATAAAGCATTCGAGAGAAAGACTCTGCTCTATAATGAATTATTCTAGAGTTGACTACTATCAAAATCCATTCACGAAGTTCTTACTCAAGGTTCATATCTACAATCAACCCACAAAAGAGAGAGTTACAATGCGCTAATCAGTATGCTGCACGCAAAGACGGGTTGGTGTTTACAGTAGCTTATAGCGCGATCATGTAATGTAATCGCAAAAAGAGAGAGAGAGGACGCATTAGCTAATATAAGACTTATGGTACCCGTCATCAGGCTCGCTGAATGTAAACTATCCACTTCCATCGGAGGAGTGAGGGAGATGGATTAATTGTATCAAGTAGATCGGCTCCATACCCCGATTACGCTCTCCTCGCCTCGCGGCTGAAGCACTGCGCACCAAGACTAGCTACGCCTCGAGCGATAGAGTGATCACGGTTAAGCATGACAGATATGTGCACGAGACAGCCGTGGAGATGTATTGGATTATTTAGCCTCTCCGAATCTGCTTCGTCTTCGAGGTGGGAGGTGATAACTGTAGAGGTGCCTATATGAAAAATTAATCGAGAAGAGATATGAGATAACTCGTGCTCTGGCTAAGGTAGGCATGTTACCTTCTAGATGGGGCGACTGAAATGAGGCGAGACCGCGACCTGCCTCCAGACGTTGCCCGTCCGTCGCAGCCAATATAGCGTGTAGACGCACCATCGTGCATTGGCCTGTGTCCTCTAAGAAGGTACCAAGTCCTGCCTATGAAAATCCACTAGTTTGATGTATCTGATCACTTAATCAATCGCGCTGTCATCACGGCTGCGAAGGCTCCTGACATCCCTCGATCTGCAACACCGGTATTAGTCTCTCTCTTTGCCCCCTCTTCCACTAACACTAGAGAATAGTAAGTCATACGATCCTAATACTGTAGAACCCACAGATTAATGGCTAGCGTCCTCACGTCCTAGATCAGTTAGATCTCAAAGAACTTAACATATAAATCATGGATGAAACTCACAAATACCCCGAATATAAGTACCGAGAGACATGATAGGCTTCATTAGTATGAGCTATTGAGGCAATCAAACTATACGTACATATAAACTGTTGCTCAGACTGTGATCATTATGGTACCCAGACATTAGCTAGATATATAATCTGTTTCACTGACGATTACTGCACCTATTCATCCTCAACTTGCATCAGACTTGTAGTCAACAATTATTGTAACGATATCTCACACTCAAATCCTTCATGCAGGCTACCCCGCTAAGGGGGCATTTACTTACATACTAAATTTCACATCCGACAGGTCCAGCAAGTCTGCTACGGTAGCTTCCAACTTACATTCATAAACGCTCTGTTCCTCCTATAATGTCCGTCTTTTATCCATGAAGCTCATCAGCATGCTGATAAGGCACAAGCCTGAGAACAATACTGTATGTGACATCATTTCTAGGTTGGACGCTCTCGTTGACGAGAGCGTTTAATTCCGAATCCGCCGTCTGTGACACACCGATCAACGCGTGCATCAACCCTTCACGTGTCGAACAGTCTACCCTTTGCAGCAGACCTCAAATAGGCAATATGTCTCTACAGACGTACTTCTAGAGGGTCAGCACAAGTGCATGGAGTGATTATAAAATCCTCGAGGGCCAAATGCACCCGGTACGTGCCGATGGGCCCAGGTGAAAACACTTGATGGCCAAAGGGAGAACACAGACTCTGTCAAGAAACAGAACCCAGATCCGTCGCTCTATGCTAGGCCATGATCTTCTATACTTTCGTTCTCAAAGGAACGCATATAGAAAATCTCACAGAAGCACAACTACGGGCCATTCATCCTAGCGAACGAGCTTAGCGACAAGAACCTAATGACATGGTGTTAATCAGTACTAATAGTCACCCCCCGTCCCCCCACTCCTTCCTATCATCTACCTCCCACCACCCCTCCCCCACCCTCCCCCTGCATACCAATTGACAGCTTCAATTAACTCAAATTTACTTTACGAACTCTCACCTAGATAGACATCTCTCTAATCATCTAAATATGCTCAGATGATCGCACCATAATCAACTATTGGCACACTAATTCCGGTCCATTAGCGCTAGATCTATAGAGTCCCTCTTTACATTTGTGAGTGAGATATCACCTAATGTTCATCTCATACATCTATCTCTATCTTACGCAATTCACTGCTCCTAGCGCCTCCATATCATCAGGTTCGAGCGCTACTCATGCTGCATAGCTGAGCGCGTGGTGTTGTCTATTGTCCTTAACGGCTCGTACCGTTAGGTCTCCGTGTGCAGATATAAAATACTGGCTTGCATCCCACCCGAGTTCTCTATAATAACGTTGAGCTCCGACTGACTCTATTCAGACAGACACGATCGACAATCCACGTTTCTGTGGTTACCTGCACGATGATCTAGCTCTTGGAACGGTGCATACATCGAGCAACAAGACCTATAACACTCACCACATGAAAATTTAAAGAGAGAGATAAATAACTGTAATAAATTCTTAGTGTCGCAGTTTCAAGATTACACGAATAGAGAATCAAACGCCCCATCACGGGAATAGAAAACATCAACATAGTCAATACGAAATATTATTATGTATCGCAGATATCAAGAGATATATGGCGTATCGTGCGCCTCCATAAGTCATATGATGCCTCTGAGTGTACAAATGCCTCAAGAAGCCGACCGAGCGCTAACCACAATGAAGACATCCCCCATCTAAGCTCAGACGTGGCCGCGCGCACCGTCGGTGCACACTCCTGCTAAGTAGGCGGCCACTCAGTCAGCCGATGACGTGTGTCGTCTCGTCCAACTAATTGCGTTCCGTAGCTGACTCTCTCCGACCCATCCTAGCCTTATGCCCATCCTCAGATAGTTACAAGCAGCATTAACTGGCAGATTGTTGACGATTCTTATAATACAATCCAAAGAGAACAACCATATACGCTGCGTAGACCAGCACCGATAAACTCCTGATTGTGACACCATCTAATGATAAATTGCTCATATTCAAAATAAAGATCGGGTTTACTTACCGACCACATACCTAATTATCTACCTTCATGGCTCCGGTGACATTATCAATCACAACATGCCTGCAAAACAAAGCTAAGACTACTCATCTTACGTATATATCTGTGTGCATGGAAGTTTAGTATGCTGGCTGCTACCGGCTTTCATTGTGTGACCAGAACGCTTCGTACTAGCATCATTACACACTAACGTAGTCGTCAATTCAGTCTTGTTTATATAAACCTATGGTTCTATACACAATGAAACCGTGAGTCGTAGTCAACACTCGAGTCTTCGAACTTAAAGATTGTTGATCAACTACCCACTAGCCACCGTGTGAGACAACATCGCGTCGTAGAAAACCTTAGTCTCGTTGTAACCACGGCTACTCCGCGTAATAGTCGTTGTTCTTTGCCTTAGCGCCGGCTTTTATCGCTTATTTATGAACGACATCCTGTTAACACCTTCAAAAGTACTCGCACACGCGTATGAGTATAAGCAGTCCTATTACCTCATGTATCTCAAAGCCTACCGTGGGATATAAGCTCTTTTACCATGCAATAATACAACATTACTTGCAATAATGTCGTTGCATCTTGGATACCTAATCTGTTATGCAATATCGTTATATATCCCGCACTATCCATATCACAAAACAATCAATAGCCTACGCACACGCAAATACTCATAGCAAGGAGTGTCATTTGCCATAACGCAGACAATAGATGTGGGTAATAGCTTTTTATGCATGCTCATCTTGTTTAAACCTTCTATCTAGATTCAAACAAACTTGGCAATTATTTGCGTTACTACTCAACAAGCTCTGGTTCGTTCCTGTGTACATCTAAGCTCGATACACCTTCGTTAATGAATTAACAATACCTCTTGTCCTCCCAGCTCAAGTGAGTAATATCAAATAATCCTTTCACTTCGCGTTTAAAATCATAGTTGAGCTCTTTAATAGCCCAATATGCCTTATGTTCTAGTTCGAGAGGTAAGTGACATGCTTTTCCATATACCATTTTATACGGAGACATACCCATAGGATTTTTATATGCAGTTCTATAGGCCCATAATGCATCATCAAGTTTCTTGGACCAATTCTTTCTAGACCTATTGACAGTCTTTTGCAAAATTAATTTGAGTTCTCTATTACTCAATTCTACTTGACCACTAGACTGTGGGTGATACGGAGATGCAATTCTATGATTGACGTCATATTTAGCAAGCATTTTACGGAAAGCACCATGAATAAAATGTGAACCACCATCAGTCATTAAATATCTAGGGACTCCAAACCTCGGAAAAATAACTTCTTTAAGCATTTTAATAGAAGTGTTATGATCAGCACTACTACTAGTTGGAATAGCTTCTACCCACTTTAGTAACATAATCAAATCAACAGCAACTAAAATATGTGTATATCCATTAGAGGCCGGCACACTATAGGCTTCGTGTTTTAGGAATTCATGTGTATCAATATGGGTGTCCTACACCTACCCTTCATATTAATCATATATGTGACGCCCTAGATAGCAGTCGAGATATGGAACTTTGTGCGATAATAACAGCACTCGTCGAAAGCAAAGTTATGTTCTATTCAACGGCTGAGCATTTAAGGCAATGAGACGCTTTCAAGACTCTGGGCGACGCAGTGATACACCCTATGAGTTCCGTTTGAATATAATCCGAACCCTGGAGGATCCGCTATAAACGTGTCATATATACTTGTGTGAGCTTCCAGCAATACCCTGCTGGCTTCTCTTTTCCGAGATAAAGATAGTTCTGGTACCCCAACATTTAGTCGGCCAGAGTTAAAATCACGAAAACCCGTTCCGATTGTGACAATTACTGGAACCTCTTTCGGAGTACTACAAATATCTATTATCCCATAATTAAATCTATTTCTCGGATCATCCGCTATATCACAGTGGTTGCTTCGTCCTGCTCTCCCATAAGCTTTCTGGGTCGTTCCGAACTCCGACACTTCGGTACATCAAAACACATACTCATAATACCGATCGTCATCAAGAACGTTAAGCGTGCGGACCCTACGGGTTCGAGAACTATGTAGACATGACCGAGACTCATCTCCAGTTAATAACCAATAGCAGAACCTGGATGCTCATATTGGTTCCTACATATTCTACGAAGATCTTTATCGGTCAAACCGCATAACAACATACGTTGTTCCCTTTGTCATCGGTATGTTACTTGCCCGAGATTCGATCGTCGGTATCTCAATACCTAGTTCAATCTCGTTACTGCAAGTCTCTTTACTCGTTCTGTAATGCATCATCCCGCAACTAACTCATTAGTTACATTGCTTGCAAGGCTTATAGTGATGTGCATTACCGAGAGGGCCTAGATATACCTCTCCGACAATCAGAGAGTGACAAATCCTAATCTCATCTATGCCAACTCAACAACACCATCGGAGACACCTGTAGAGCACCTTTATAATCACAGTTACGTTGTTGACGTGTTTGATAGCACACAAAGTGTTCCTCCGGTAAATCGGGAGTTGCATAATCTCATAGTCATAGGAACATGTATAAGTCATGAAGAAAGCAATAGCAATAAACTAAACGATCAAGTGCTAAGCTAACAGATGGGTCAAGTCAATCACATCATTCTCCTAATGATGTGATCCCGTTAATCAAATGACAACTCATGTCTATGGTAGGAAACTAACCATCTTTTCAACGAGCTAGTCAAGTAGACGCATACTAGTGACACTATGTTTGTCTATGTATTCACACATGTATTATGTTTCCGGTTAATACAAATTTCTAGCATGAATAATAAACATTTATCATGATGAGGAAATAAATAATAACTTTATTATTGCCTCGATGGCATATTTCCTTCAAGAAATGCCTATGAATTATTCACTTGTTATTGAACATTTGAT
>NC_053026.1:533441995-533516903 GCF_003073215.2 Triticum urartu | reverse complement strand
AGGAAAGTAGAAAACTTGATAAGGTAATTGTACCTTCTCCCTTATTGGAAAGTAGTTCATCACAGAAATATGTTCTTGTGACTACTACACCAATTAGTGAGGAAGATAATGATGATGATCATGTAACTTCAGATCAAGTTACTACCGAATCTCGTAGGTAAACCAGAGTAAGATCCGCACCAGAGTGGTACGGTAATCCTGTTCTGGAATTCATGTTACTAGACCATGACGAACTTGCGAACTATGAGGAAGCGATGATGAGCCCAGATTCCGCGAAATGGTTTGAGGCCATGAAATCTGAGATATGATCCATGTATGAGAACAAAGTATGGACTTTGATGGATTTGCCCGATGATCGACAAGCCATAAAAATAAATGGATCTTCAAGCGGAAGACGGACGCTGATAGTAGTGTTATTATCTACAAAGCTAGAATTGTCGCAAAAGGTTTTTCGACAAGTTCAAGGTGTTGACTACGATGAGAGATTCTCACTCGTATCTATGCTTAAGTCTGTCCGAATCATGTTAGCAATTGCCGCATTTTATGAAATCTGGCAAATGGATAAACAAAACTGAATTCCTTAATGGATTTATTGAAGAAGAGTTGTCTATGATACAACCAGTAGGTTTTGTCAATCCTAAAGGTGCTAACAAAATATGCAAGCTCCAGCGATCCATCTATGGACTGGTGCAAGCATCTCGGAGTTGGAATATACGCTTTGATAAGTTGATCAAAGCATATAAGTCTTATACAGACTTGCGGAGAAGCCTGTATTTACAAGAAAGTGAGTGGGAGCACTACATCATTTCTGATAAGTATATGTGTATGACATATTGTAGATCGGAAATAATGTAGAATTATTCCGCAAAGCATAAAGGAGTGTTTGAAAGGAGTTTTTCAAAGAAAGACCTCGGTAAAGCTGCTTACATATTGAGTATCAAGATCTATAGAGATAGATCAAGACGCTTGATAAGTTTTTCAATGAGTACATACCTTGACAAGATTTTGAAGTAGTTCAAAATGGAACAGTCAAAGAAAAAGTTTCTTGCCTGTGTTACAAAGTGTGAAGTTGATTAAGACTCAAAGCCCGACCACGGCAGAAGATAGAAAGAGAATGAAAGTCATTCCATATGCCTCAGCCATAGGTTCTATAAAGTATGCCATGCTATGTACCAGATCTATTGTATACCCTACACTGTGTTAAGCAAGGGAGTACAATAGTGATCTAAGAGTAGATCACTGGAAAGCGGTCAAAATTATCCTTAGTGGAATAAGGAAATATTTCTCAATTATGGAGGTGACAAAAAGGTTCGTCGTAAAAAGTTACGTCGATGCAAGTTTTGACACAGATCTGGATGACTCTAAGTCTCAATCTAGATACATATTGAAAGTGGGAGCAATAAGCTAGAGTAGCTCCGTGTAGAGCATTGTTGACATAGAAATTCGCAAAATACTTACGGATCTGAATGTGACAGACCCGTTGACTAAAATTATCTCACAAGCAAAACATGATCACACCTTAGTACTCTTTGGATGTTAATCACATAGCGATGTGAACTAAATTATTGACTCTAGTAAACCCTTTGGGTGTTTATCACATATCGATATGAACTATGGATGTTAATCACATGGTGATGTGAACTATTGCTGTTAAATCACATGGCGATGTGAACTAGATTATTGACTCTAGTGCAAGTGGGAGACTGAAGGAAATATGCCCTAGAGGCAATAATAAAGTTATTATCTATTTCCTTATAATCATGATAAATGTTTATTATTCATGCTAGAATTGTATTAACCGGAAACATAATACATGTGTGAGTACATAGACAAACAAAGTGTCACTAGTATGCCTCTACTTGACTAGCTCGTTAATCAAAGATGGTTATGTTTCCTAACCATAGACAAAGTAGTTGTTATTTGATTAATGGGATCACATAATTAGTTGAATGATCTGATTGACATGACCCATTCCATTAGCTTAGCACCCGATCGTTTAGTATGTTGCTATTGCTTTCTTCATGACTTATACATGTTCCTATAACTATGAGATTATGCAACTCCCGTTTACCGGAGGAACACTTTGGGTACTACCAAACGTCACAACGTAACTGGGTGATTATAAAGGAGTACTACAGGTGTCTCCAAAGGTACATGTTGGGTTGGCGTATTTCGAGATTAGGTTTTGTCACTCCGATTGTCGGAGAGGTATCTCTGGGCCCTCTCGGTAATGCACATCACATAAGCCTTGCAAGCATTGCAACCAATGAGTTAGTTGCAAGATGATGTATTACGGAACGAGTAAAGAGACTTGCCGGTAACGAGATTGAACTAGGTATTGGAATACCGATGATCGAATCTCGGGCAAGTAACATACCGATGACAAAGGGAACAACGTATGTTGTTATGCGGTCTGACCGATAAAGATCTTCGTAGAATATGTAGGAGCCAATATGGGCATCCAGGTCCCGCTATTGGTTATTGACCGAAGACGTGTCTCGGTCATGTCTACATTGTTCTCGAACCCGTAGGGTCCGCACGCTTAAGGTTACGATGACAGTTATATTATGAGTTTATGCATTTTGATGTACGGAAGGTTGTTCGGAGTCCCGGATGTGATCACGGACATGACGAGGAGTCTCGAAATGGTTGAGACATAAAGATTGATATATTGGAAGCCTATGTTTGGATATCGGAAGTGTTCCGCGTGAAATCGGGATTTTACCGGAGTACCAGGAAGGTTACCGGAACCCCCCGGGAGCTAATGGGCCATGATGGGCCTTAGTGGAAAAGAGAAGAGGCAGCCCTACATGGGCTGTGCGCCTCCCCCTTCCCCTAGTCCTATTAGGACTAGGAGAGGTGGCCGGCCCCCTCTCTCTCTTTTCCCCCTCCGCGAATCCTATTCCAACTAGGATTGGGGGGGGGGGGGAATACTACTCCCAGAGGGAGTAGGACTCTCCTGGCGCGCCACACCTTGGCCGGACAGCCTCCCCCCTCTAGTCCTTTATATACTGAGGCAGAGGCACCCTAGAACACACAAGTTGATCCACGTGATCTATTCCTTAGCCGTGTGCGGTGCCCCCTGCCACCATAATCCTCGATAATACTGTAGCGGAGTTTAGGCGAAGCCCTGCTGCTGTAGTGCATCAAGATCGTCACCACGCCGTCGTGCTGATGGAACTCTTCCCCGACACTTTGCTGGATCGGAGTCCGGGGATCGTCATCGAGCTGAACGTGTGCTCAAACTCGGAGGTGCCGTAGTTTCGGTACTTGATCGGTTGGATCGTGAAGACGTACGACTACTTCCTCTACGTTGTGTCAGCGCTTCCGCAGTCGGTCTGCGTTGGGTACGTAGACAACACTCTCCCCTCTCGTTGCTATGCATCACATGATCTTGCGTGTGCGTAGGAATTTTTTTGAAATTACTACGAAACCCAACATAAAGGTGATCTAGGACTGGACCACCAGATAGCGGTCAAAATTATCCTTAGAGAAATAAGGAAATGTTTCTCGGTTATGGAGGTGATAAAGAGTTCGACATAAAGAGTTATGTCGATGCAAGCTTAACACCTATCCGGATAGCTCTGAGTAGAGATACCAGATACGTATAATGGAGCAATAATTTGGAATAGCTCCAAGTGGAACGTGGTAGCAGCATCTACAATATGACATAAAGTTTTGCGAAATACATAGGGATCTGAATATGGCAAGACCCATTGACTACAACCTCTCTCACAAGTATAACATGATCAAACCCAGAACTCATTGAGTGTTAATCACATAGTGATGTGAATTAGATTATTGAGTCTAGTAAACTCTTGGATGTTGGTCACATGGCGATGTGACCAGTGAGTGTTAATCACATAGCGATGTGAACTAGATTATTGACTCTAATGCAAGTGGGAGACTGTTGGAAATATGCCCTAGAGGCAATAATAAATTAGTTATTGTTATTATATTTCATTGTTCATGATAATCATTTATTATCCATACTAGAATTGTGTTGATAGGAAACTCAGATACATGTGTGGATACATAGACAACACCATGTCCCTAGTAAGCCTCTAGTTGACTAGCTCGTTGATCAATAGATGGTTACGGTTTCCTGACCATGGACATTGGATGTCGTTGATAACGGGATCACATCATTAGGAGAATGATGTGATGGACAAGACCCAATCCTAAGCCTAGCACAAGATCGTGTAGTTCGTATGCTAAAGCTTTTCTAATGTCAAGTATCATTTCCTTACACCATGAGATTGTGCAACTCCCGGATACCGTAGGAGTGCTTTGGGTGTGCCAAACGTCACAACGTAACTGGGTGGCTATAAAGGTACACTACAGGTATCTCCAAAAGTGTCTGTTGGGTTGGCACGAATCGAGACTGGGATTTGTCACTCCGTGTAAACGGAGAGGTATCTCTGGGCCCACTCGGTAGGACATCATCACAATGTGCATAATGTGACCAAGGAGTTGATCACGGGATGATGTGTTATGGAACGAGTAAAGAGACTTGCCGGTAACGAGATTGAACAAGGTATCGGGATACCGACGATTGAATCTCGGGCAAGTATCGTACCGCTAGACAAAGGGAATTGTATACGGGCTTGATTAAGTCCTAGACATCGTGGTTCATCCGATGAGATCATTGTGGAACATGTGGGAGCCAACATGGGTATCCAGATCCCACTGTTGGTTATTGACCGGAGAGTTGTCTCGATCATGTCTGCATGACTCTCGAACCCGTAGGGTCTGCACACTTAAGGTTCGATGACGCTAGGGTTATAGGGAAAGTATGTATGCGGTTACCAAATGTTGTTCGGAGTCTCGGATGAGATCCTGGACGTCACGAGGAGTTCCGGAATGGTCCGGAGGTAAAGATTGATATATAGGAAGTATGGTTTTGGCCACCGGAATTGTTCCGGGCATCACCGGTAGTGTACCGGGACCACCGGAGGGGTCCGGGGGTCCACCAAGTGGGGCCACCGGCCCCAGAGGGCAGCATGGGCCAAGTGTGGGAGGGGACCAGCCCTAGGTGCGCTGGTGCGCCCCCACCAGGGCCCAAGGCGCCTCGGGTTTAGGGAGGGGGCGCCTCCACCTTACTTGGGGGGCAAGTTTCCCCTCTCCCCCCCCCCCTTGGCCGCCGCCCAGATGGGTTTTGGGGCTGCCGCACCTCTTGGGGTGGGAACCCTAGAGGGGGCGCAGCCCCTCCCTCTCCCCTATATATAGTTGAGGTCTTTGGGGCTGCCAACACATGAGTTTTGACCTCTCCCTGGCGCAGCCCTACCTCTCTCCCTCCTCGTCTCTCGTAGTGCTTGGCGAAGCCCTGCTGGAGTCCCGCGCTCCTCCACCACCACCACGCCGTCGTGCTGCTGCTGGATGGAGTCTTCCCCAACCTCTCCTTCTCCCCTTGCTGGATCAAGGCGTAAGAGACGTCACCGGGCTGTACGTGTGTTGAACGCGAAGGTGCCGTCTGTTCGGCACTAGGATCATCGGTGATTTGGATCACGACGAGTACGACTCCATCAACCCCGTTCACTTGAACGCTTCCGCTTAGCGATCTACAAGGGTATGTAGATGCACTCTCCTTCCCTCGTTGCTAGACTTCTCCATGGATTGATCGTGGTGATGCGTAGAAAATTTTGAATTTCTGCTACGTTCCCCAACAACAAGCTAGATGGAAGTTAGACCCCTACGTTGGAGCTATGGAAATGCAAGGTGCATGACCACTTCTCTCTTCCTGTGAAAGTCCTCGTCCTGCTCCCGATGTTCCAGATGATACGCCGACGACGGCTCCCGCTTGCCGAGCACCATGCCTCGTCCCCGCTTCACCTGTAGCCAGTTGTCACCCGCCAACTTCGGGCCGATGTGTTCCTCGTGGAGGCCAATGTTGACGAACAGCCGTGACTCGCTGTTGTGTGGCGGCACATCGACAAAGCTATTTATGTCGAACACCTCCTCGGCGGCGCCTTGCTCCGTGTCGTAGGCGTACACCTTGTGCCGGCTCGTCGCCAGCAGGATCTTCTTCTTCACACTGCACAGCGGGACGATCTCCCGCTCCCCGCTGAGCTCGTCCCGGATCGGCCGGGGCAGGCTGCCCACGTTGATGCGGCAGCGCGCAGACCACGACGGCGACGATGGACTCCACGTGACGAGCAGGAGCACGTCGTAAACGAGGCGGTCGTGGACGACGGCGCAGAGGGAGCCGTCGAGGTTGGTGAGGTGCCGGATGCGTGACGCCAGCCGCGGCGGCGTGCGCACCCACACGAACCGATCGGCGCCGACGGAGAGCGACAGGATGGGCGCGTCGTGCTGCGGGTCCCAGCTGGCGGTGCCGTCGTCGGCGCAGCTTCGCCGGTGCAGCAGCCAGTAGAGGGATCCGTCGAGGGCCACGGGAGGCCTGCCGTCGACATAGCACGCGAATCTTGGCGGCGCGTCACCGCCGGCGCAGCGCCGCCACCGCCACTCGCCGGACGCCGTAAGCGAGCACACCTCGCACTTCTGCTGCCCGAAGATGTTCCTGAAGAGCCTGACCACCTTGTGCTGGCCGGTGGCCGGGTCGAAGCCGAGGCCGGTGCTGGAGAGCTCCAGAGGAAACCGTTTGAGCAGCATCAGCTTTGGAATCACCGGTGGTGCTAGCTCCTCCGCCGTCTCGCACGGCAGCAGGGATACATGCTCGCCGGTGGACAGGTTCAAGACGTGGTACGCGGACAACCGGACGTCGAAGACGAGCGTCAGGCCACGGCACGGCTTGCCGGTCAGCACCAGGTGCTCGCCGGCAAGGTTGCCCACGCTGAGCAGCTTGCGGGCGGCGGCGGCGGGCGGCGCGTCTCCGTCCTCGGGAAGCGAGCAAGCGTAGAAGGACGTGGCGACACCCTTCTCTGTCGGCGAGAAGAAGATAATCTCGGGGTGGCGCGCGGCGGCTGCTCGGGCAGCGTGCGCGGCGACGAAGTGACCGGAAGCGAGGGCCGCATTGCACGCCCGGCAGACTGATCTGCAGCGCACGGCAGCGGCCACCGGCAGGCGCGTGAGGATCTCATCGACGCTCAGCTCTTGGTTCAGCGGCGGAGGCGGTTCGCCGTGCGACGACCTGGTCCTGGAATTTGCCTGCGAGGTTGCCATCGTACGTCTGCGGGTAGTACTATTTGATGCGATGTGTTGGCGACGAACATTCGTACGTACATAGTAGTATGTGCTTATATAGGCGAACGAACGAACGAACAATCGTTCAATGTCGGACTGTAAAACCGTGTCCGGCCGTGCCAAGGAGTCCGTCCCTACATGCTCTCGGTTGGACACGTCAGCCATTTTCGCTAGAACTGGCGGGAGCACATCGTTCAAATGTCGGATTAATTTGCACAGAGTCACGTTATCCGTGATGACCACGAACGCTGGCCGGTGTCGAGGGGTGCGCACTCAAAGTTGACTAGACCACCAACACGAGGAGAGGCATGGACGTGGACGACCAGGCTGGGGTAGCCTCACACGATTTTGGCGCACGTGCGTCAATTTAAATATTCACTGCATTTCCGAAAATGGTTTCGAAGGGTTAAAATATGTGGCCTTAAATGTTGTTTGGAAATATGTTCAATCAATCGTGAATATGTTCATGCATTCCGGAAAATATTTGCAACACATTCAGAATGTTCTGTCTTCCAAGAACAAATATGATAATCAAGTTTACGTGAAGTTTAAAATATTTTCCGGAATGTGACTAGACCACCATTCAGAATGTTCTATCTTCCAAGAACACATTTAGAAAAAGTTTATGTGAACAAAGAATAGGAAAACAAATAACTTGACCTCTGATTGCTTGAAATATACCAAACCCATGAATTTACACATACCACGAGCCGACTTAGAGGGAAAATTACCAGAAGAATCGGGGTGTCACTAGTAGAAAAAGGGGATTTTGTCCCGGTTGGTAAGGCCCTTTAGTCTCGGTTTTCGAACCGGGACTAAAGGGTCGGTACTAATGTCTCTCCCCTTTAGTCCCGATTCAATCCAGAACCGGCATTAAAGGGTGCGGCCACGTGGAGCTCGGGACTAAAGGAAATTTTATGAATTTTTTTTTTGAAAAAAAAATTGAATTTTTTTTATTTTTAAATTTTTGAATTATTTTAACCTCTAGTGTGTAATCACCACCCCTCATCACTGCTCAATTTATCCTCTAATCACCCATCATCATTCCAAATCATCTAACTTCCCGAACGGTCACCCATCCTCCCACTTCCCCAGCCTGAGCATGCTTAACTTTCGGGTTCTATTCTCTCTCGTTTCCAAGTCTGCACTTGTTGTTTTCCTGACAATAGTAAGATGTCAATCCTATTAACCTTCATGAATTTTGCTTGAGCATGAAGTGACATATTTCACTGTTTGAGTTGAAACTATTGTTTTAAAAAACAATAATTATTTAGTAACACTAATATTTCTTGAATAATTAGTTTGACCATTGTTTGACCACGGTTTGACCAGATTTGACCAAAATTCAAAATAACTGAAATAATTATTTAGTAACACTAATATTCTAGAATAATTAGTTTGACCATTGTTTGACGACAATTTGACCAGATTTGACTAGTAATTTTTTTGATTTTTTCCACTCTAGATCTTAAAAGCCCCGTAACTTTTTTTCTGTTAGGTTTTTGAGGATTTTGAAAATGTTTAACGGGGTATCGCACCCTTTAGTCCTGGTTCGTGGCACGAACCGGGACTAAAGGGCCCAGGTGAACCGGTACTAATGCCTTAGCCGCACGAACCGGGATAAATGCTCACATTAGTCCCGGTTCTTGACTGAACCGGGACTAATGGGCTGACCCGGCCTGGACCAAAGCCCTGTTTTCTACTAGTGTGTACAATCGTGCTGCAATGCTTGAATTTCTACAGCACATCCTTATACATTTCATACGAATTTTGTAATATAGCATTTGTGTTGTCAAGTAAATTAGAATCTATACTTACTTTCTTGGGTTTTGATGTCACAGTGTTGAGTCCATTGTTTACTTTTGCAAAGAGAGAAACACAATTTTCCTTTTTGATTTGTCATCATGTTTCACATTAATTTTGGAAAACAACTCGACTATAGTAATTTATCTAAAAAAGAGCTCAAAGCAACAAGAAAAAACATAAAACATCAAAGATTCCTGATAAACCTAGTGTCAAAAATGCTCTTATATTATGGGACGGAGGGAGTACCAAAGAACTATAAAATCATCACCTCTATCTCCACCTTTTTGCATTGCAATGTTCTTCCATGTCTTACTAAAGAAGCTGAAAGAAAGGTCACAACAATGATGCAAGGGGAGTAACTCATTTTCAAGGGCCCATCAATATTTTTTTTTCGAGTCATAAGCAGGCCCACATAGTATTCATATCTGAATCTAGCTTTGTCACATATGGAGCATTGGAGCCCATTAGCTTCTTGTGGTCCATGTGTTGTCCGGTATTATTTTTTTCGACGAGAAGGGACTACATGCCACCCCTTATCATGTTTACTCCTATATGCCTAAGAGAGACATCCCAACTAACTTATATCTAAACATTCAAGTATGCCATCTCACTATATAATTATAAATAGGATAAGATCCATATCAACATGCAATCATGCATGAAAAAAGACTCACCACAAATATTCAACCGTGCATGGAAAAATGTTTTCCATTTAAATATGATATTCGATAGATATTGTTACAACCATACATAATCAAATGCAATGAGTCATATGTACTCCCTCGGTCCCGTAATATAATAACGTTTTTGACACTAGTGTAGTGTCAAAAACTCTCTTGTATTCTCAAGATGATATGCCGTCTCAGCCTTTTGGAGGAGCTCATAGAGGTAGGATGTGCGTGTGTGCGTTCATAAGGGTGAATGTATGCGCGTATATATGAGCGCTTGCGTCTGTACTAAACTCTCTTATATTCTGGGATGGAGGGAGTAGTATTTTTAATTTTGATTCTCATGTTATCAGCCAAAAATTTTATCAGCCAATTACCACAGCAACGCGCGGGGTATCCTCTAGTTTATATAGATCTGTGTTAGTAATTATCCATTCACCTTTTAACCTACAAGGAATTGCTATAGTTGCCCTCTATGGTGGACATAGAGATGATTTGAGTGTGGCATATTTCAGGATAACTGTTTTTCAGTCTGCACAAACATGACAAAACTTAGCAGTATTGACAATTGAGTAGCTAGTTCGGCAAAAATCTCTCAAGCAAGCAATAGCTCACTCACTGATCTCACTTGTGAAAAAAGGGGCGACCTATTCACCAGATATCTGAAAACAAATACCCAGTTCCTTCTTCTTGCGCATGATGTTTTGCGTCCCAGGCCGCCGATTACCGCCAGCCGGATTACCACCCCAGTGGCGTAGCCAGGCCCTAGGCTACAGAGGCCATGGCATTGGGCGTGGCTGCTCGATCGATTGTTCGTTGACTGTAGCTAGAAAACACTATCTTGACACTGTTCAGTACTGTACACAGCTGTTGGCCCGCGGCGTGTTCCCAAGCTAGCTATATATGAACTGACGTGGGTGGATTTTTGGAACCCCGTGTATTGGAGGATCTTATTTTAAATACTTTAAAAATCACATTTGAAGTTCCAAAAAAATCCAAAAAGAATGCTACATGATCATATGGATGTATACTACGTATGTACGTGTAAAGTTTGTCGATGAAAGAAGTAAACATGTAAGCTATACAAAAATAATAAAATGGTGATTTCTAAATAGTGAATAATACAAGCACTATTAATCTTTCCAAAATCAGGATTCAATCATTTTTATGTAACTCACATCACATGGTTACTTATTTGCACATCAAAATCTGCACATGTTTAATATACATCCATGTAAACATGTTGATTTATTTTCAGATTTTTTTGGAACTTCAAAATAACATTTTTGCACTATTAAAAATATAGGATTTCAATGCACCCGTCCTCTAAAATGACTTTTTGACGCACGTAAAATTTTCAGGTACCTCATGTTTAGCAAATGCGTGAAAAAAAAGACACTCGGTGACCGCACACAACTGGCACGACTGACATTCTTGTACCCACCCATCAAACAGTTGCGCAGTTGTACCTCTATATAAGCGTGATGGATCGTTCATCAGATAAGCAGCCACCAACCATTCATACGGTCGTGGTCACGGCCATGGCTTCCTCCTTCTCCAAACGCTCCCTATGCCTCCTCCTCCTGGCCGTCTTCCTCCATGGCTCGTCCGCCACGTCCCCCCCGGCCACCGAGGGCACTGACCCGATGACGTCGCGGACGATGGAGCAGCGATTCCGGCGATGGAAGGCGGAGCACAACCGGACCTACTCCACCCCGGAGGAAGAGCGCCACCGCCTCCGCGTCTACGCCGACAACGTGCGCTACATCGAGGTCACCAACGAGGACGCCGGCGCCGGGCTCACCTACGAGCTCGGCGAGACCGCCTACACCGACCTCACCAGCGACGAGTTCATGGCCATGTACACGTCGCGGGCGCCGCCCCTATCGGACGACGACGAGGTGCCGATGATGATCACCACCCGCGCCGGGCCAGTGGACGCCGGTGGCCGCCGGCAGCAGGTGTACGTGAACGAGTCGGCCGGGGCGCCGGCGAGCGTTGACTGGCGAGAGAAAGGCGCCGTCACGCCGGTGAAGAACCAAGGCCAGTGCGGTACGTTACGCTACGCTACGTGGATGGTGGGCCGTCGCCATCCACGTATCCATCGTTCATTTCTTCCCTTGGTCTCCAATTATTGTGTCCTCCTCCCGGTAAACACATGGCTGTCTGCGATCCACATGCTTGCATGTGCTCCTGCTGCCTGGCTAGCTGCTTCATCATTAGGGATTAGACAATTGCTTACTTAACTGTCATACACACTGTTAATTGTTAACTTAGCATTATAGTATTAGACAGTTGGCCAATTTGCGGGGTCTCTTGTGGATGTATTCACACCTAATATGCAGAAAAAAAAGAAGCATTTCCTTGTCGGTGGGGTCCAGGGTTTGAAATTTCAAAAAGAAAAGGTTTTTAGACCTTATCGAACTGACCGGTTTTTATTTTTGTTGGAAATGATTCGAATAACATCACCATATTTTAAGGGGTTTTTTTAATGAAAAGTTGGATCCATTTGAAATATACTTATAATTTTAAAATATATATTACGGTGACCATCAATTTTTTTGTCAAAGTCTGAACCTTGTGATGGTCGATCATATGATTTGAGGGACAATATAAACGGCCATCAAATTTTATCTCATAGTTCTTGTGTGTGTTATAAATTCATTATCTTTGACAGGATCGTGTTGGGCATTCTCCACCGTAGCGGTGGTCGAAGGAATCTACCAAATCCAGACTGGGAAACTTGCCTCGCTCTCGGAGCAAGAGCTGGTGGACTGCGACAAGTTGGACCATGGTTGCAATGGTGGAGTGAGCTATCGTGCGCTGCAGTGGATCACCTCCAACGGCGGCATCACCTCCCAGGAAGACTATCCATACATGGCAAAGGACGACACTTGTGACACCACAAAGCTTTCGCACCATGCCGCTTCCATCTCAGGCTTCCAACGTGTGGCAACGAGGAGCGAGCTATCGTTGACAAACGCGGTGGTCATGCAGCCCGTGGCGGTGTCGATCGAGGCTGGCGGAGCCAACTTCCAGCACTACCGGAATGGCGTGTACAATGGTCCATGTGGGACGCGGCTGAACCATGGCGTCACGGTGGTAGGGTACGGGGAGGACAAGGTGACTGGGGAGAGTTACTGGATCGTGAAGAACTCATGGGGTGAGAAGTGGGGGGATAGTGGGTACCTCAGAATGAAGAAGGGCATCATAGACAAGCCCGAGGGGATCTGCGGCATCGCCATCCGGCCATCTTTCCCGTTCATGTGATGTGATCATGTGTGGTGTGGTGGGTTCATTGTTCTTTCCCTAGCAGGGGCCAAAGCTTAGCCAACTTGTTGTTACAAGTACAATACTTGTAAGGTAGTTAATACGTGCTTGTAAAAATGGGAGTATATTCAAACATTTGTGGGCGCGATGTGCGGGGTCGAGAGGAGGTTCGTCCGGGTGGAGGTGACGCACCCAGCAGATTTTTTCATCTGTTTTGCGTCTACGGAGGATTGCGACCGGGTCTTCAGTCAGACCGGCCGGATCCGGTGTGCGGGTGCGCCTATTGCGTTCCAACGCTGGCATCGGTGCGCCCAAGCATCTAGTGGTAAGCTCGAGTTCTTCTGCAAGCTGGGAATAGAGGGACTGCCAGCGAGTGGCTGGGAGTGGGAGACGCTGAGTCAGCTCGTCAACAAGCTTCAAGGCCAACTGGTGGAGGTTCTGCCGCAAGAGGATCGCTGGCAGATTGATGTCACTGCTTGGATGCGCAATCCATCCGGTATTCCGAAGGTGTATGACCTGGAGATTCCAGAACCGGTGGGTTTGCCCAATGTGGTGGACGAAGACTGGCCTTTTGTGCCTCCGACGCCGGCGCCGCCAACTGAGCGCCGCACTCTGATTCATCCACTTACCATTCATGTGTTGGATGTGGTGGATCGTACGGTGCCGTTCATGGAGCTTCGCCCGAACTACGAGCCAGAGGATGATGAAGATCTCACAAGGAGGCATGATTACTCTCGAAGCTGCTTCAGAGGGCGGATCGACGGCAAGGGTCGGGGCAGCGCCATTCGCTCGGGTGGTCACCCCTTTGGTGGACCGGGTGGCCTCGGCATTGCTGGGGATTGGGGCAGCCGGCGGATGAATGGCCTCCTCGCTCCAGCTGGAGGAATGGAGCTTGGCTCCCCGGCGCGGGCGAGCCCCTCCATGGGATCGAGCCCGGTCAGGCCCGCGGCCTTTTCTGTCGGCCCGCGCTCCTCGGAGCCTTCTTCGGCGGCTTCCACAGCGGTCGTCTCGGCGGCGTGGGTGGACACCCCTTGCGGACGCTCCCTGGCTGCGTCCACGGCGGTGGGATCTGCGGCGCTGGGGCGAACGCCTGATCATGGGTTCGGCTACGGGAGGTGCGGCCCATCCCCTCGGCGCCTCTCGTTTGGTCCAGCGGAGAGTGAGGGGGATGACAGGCCAGGAGACAACCAGGCTTCGAAGCAAACGGCTCCGTTGGGCTTGGGTGCTGCTCTGCAGCCACTCAAGATGCCGGACGTGCAGGAGAAGCGGTCTGGAGAGCAGGAGAGCACGGTCAGCACGCCTTTTGCTGTCCCCCTGATGCCGCACCAGCTCCTTCCGCCACTGTCCGCGTCTGCGGGAGGTGCGGAGGTGGCTGGGCCCCTGTCGGCGCAGGATACACTGCTGGAAGGTCTCGGGGCTTCACCCAGGCCGTCCATCCTGGGGCAACGACCGGCGGCTTCGGCTCTAGTCCGGTGCAAGAAGACCCTGCCGCCCGGCTTCACTGTAACACCCCGGATGTAACTTTCCCTATTTGTACTCCAACTCTTGCCGTTTCCGGCGTTAAGTTATATTTATTTTCTCGGGTTCGGGTCTTTGTCTCTGTGTGTTGTTATCATTGTCATGCATATCATATCATGTCATCATGTGCATTGCATTTGCATACGTGTTCGTCTCATGCATTCGAGCATTTTCCCCGTTGTCCGTTTTGCATTCCGGCGCTTCGTTCTCCTCCGGTGGTCATTTCTAATTTTCTTTCGTGTGTGGGGATTAAACATTTCCGGATTGGACCGAGACTTGCCAAGCGGCCTTGGTTTACTACCGTAGACCGCCTGTCAAGTTTCGTACAATTTGGACTTCGTTTGATACTCCAACGGTTAACCGAGGGACCGAAAAGGCCTCGTGTGTGTTGCAGCCCAACACCCCTCCAATTTGGCCCAAAACCCACCAAACTCTGCTCCATGTCCTAGAGCGTTCGATCACGATCGCGTGGCCGAAAACCGCACCTCATTTGGACTCTCCTAGCTCCCCCTATGCCTATATATGCACCCCCCCATTCCAAATTCGCGGATTCTCTCCCCCCTAACCCTAAAAAATTCCAGATCCGCCGCCGCCGGACACATCCGCCACCGACGGACATGTCCGACGCCCCCATCGCGCCACGTGTCGCCCGCTGAGAGGGCGAGCCGCTGCGCCCACTTCGCCGCACGGCCGGCCCGCCGAAGCCCGCCACGGGCCCTCCAGGCCCGCATCGCCCCGCCGCCGCCTACCGAAGCCGCCGCCCTCCTCCACGCACCGCGCGCCGCCACCACCCACCGCGCCGCCGCGCGCGCCCTTGCCGGCCGGCGCCCGAAGCACCCCGCCGGACCACCGCCGCCTCCGCCCGCAGGCCGCCGTGCCGCCTCGTCCGCCGCTCCGCCGCCACCACGCGCCCGGCCGCCACCGCCGGCCTCCTCCCGCCTCGCCGACGCCGGCCGCCGCCTCCCCGACGCCGGCGCCCTCGGATCCGGCGAGCGCCCGCCGGCCACCGCAGTCAACGCCTCGGTTCGCGTGCCCGCCGAAGAAACCCTAGATCTGGTTGTTTTTTTCTCCAAGTCCTCAGAATTTTTACTCCAAATGCCTCTGTTCGGGGCCCCGTAACTTTGCATCTGTAGCTCCGATTTGGGCGTATAGCATATCAAAATGTTCATCTCAGAGAGTACATCATTTCATTCCATTGCATCATTTTCATTTGAGCTCATCTTGATGCCCGAAATGCTGTTAGAAGAGGGCTACTTGAGTTAATTGTCAGATCTGCTAGTTCATCTTAGACTTTTGTCATTTTTGCCATGATTATTGTGTGCATAATATGCCTGTGAGTTCTCATATGTTTTGTTAAGCATCTTGTTATCTTTCCAGAGGTGCAACCCATGCATTTTTAGGATGTGTGTGGTGACTTGTGCAAGCTTGCAAAGTGAGGCACCCGGTAATTCTGTTTTCTGGGACAGTAGTTTTCACTAAGTCTGGGATTATTTAGTTCGTGATGCCATATGTTCTTGCTGTTTCCTAGTGATCCATGCCTCTTTTGAGGATGATCAGTAAAGGAGTTTTGTTAATCTTGTTATGTTCTATCCATTCATGCCTTTGTTTGCAATTATGGAGCACCCTAGCTTGAGTCAATCGAGCTCTACTTTTGCTTCGTTGCGAATCTGGGTAGATCGTCAACTCGTTTGCGATTTTGCCGATGTAATTGTAGTTGATCCGTGCATGCTATGCCATTGTTCTTGCCATGTCTAGCTTGCATTTTGTGCCTTCTTAATGGATATATGCTTGTCTTGCCATGACTTGCACCGTAGTGAGTGCATCGAGCTCGTTTACATGCCTTCGTGAGTTATGTTTCAGCATGTCCCAGTTTTCACTAAGTCTGAAAACTGATTATGCTTTTGCTATGTTCGTGTGCTTGTTAGTATATTTCGTGATCCCTTTTGGCTCAAGGTCACTAAGGGACTTTTGTTAACCTTGTTGAGTAGCTCCATGCCATGTCTTTCTTTGTCATGTTCAGGTCCTATAGCATGTTGTTTTGCTGCTCCGAAGAGGGCTTCATGATCTGAAATTTCAGACAAGTGTTAATTTCACTAAGTCTGAAATCTGTTTTGCATTTGCGTTTTCTGCCATGCTTGTTTGAACCTCGTAATGGATGAATTGGCCGTAGCTCAGTGCTAGACTTTTGTTAAGCATCTTGTGTGCATCCCTGCCATGTATTTTGATGCCATGTTTGGTGGCTGTAGCATGTTCATCTCATTGCATTTAGATGCCTATTTGCTGTAAATCGCAGACCGGTGTCATATTTGAATTGCTTGCCATTTCCAAACCGTAACTCTGATTCCGGCGTTCTTTATATCGTTTTCAAGCGATTTCATCTCATATTTCCAGTGGCACACTTGGAATTCCAAGTTGAGTCCATGTTCATGCATTTCCTGTCATATCGTGCATTTGGCATCCCGCATCGCATTTCGCATAGCATATCATCATTTCATCATATTGCTTGGTCTTGCACATGGTTGATTGTATCCTTGTTGCTTGTTTGTCTTGTTTGGGTAGAGCCGGGAGACGAGTTCGCTAACGAGGAGCCCGTTGAGTTTGCTTTCGAGGATCCAGTCAACTCTGACAACTGTGCAGGCAAGATGATCATACCCTCGAAATCACTACTATCTTTGCTATGCTAGTTTGCTTGCTCTTTTGCTATGCCATTGCTACGATGCCTACCACTTTCTTGCAAGCCTCCCAAATTGCCGTGTCAAACCTCTAACCCACCATTGTCCTAGCAAACCGTTGATTGGCTATGTTACCGCTTTGCTCAGCCCCTCTTATAGCGTTGCTAGTTGCAGGTGAAGATTGGAGGCCGTTCCTTCTTGGAACATCTTTTATTTAATTGTTGGGATATCATTATATTACTATGTTATCTTAAATGCATCTATATACTTGGTAAAGGGTGGAAGGCTCGGCCTCTCGCCTAGTGTTTTGTTCCACTCTTGCCGCCCTAGTTTCCGTCATATCGGTGTTATGTTCCCGGATTTTGTGTTCCTTACGCGGTTGGGTTATAATGGGAACCCCTTGATAGTTCGCCTTGATTAAAGCTTTTCCAGCAATGCCCAACCTTGGTTTTATCATTTGCCACCTAGCCTCTTTTTCCCTCGGGTTTCCGGAGCCCGCGGGTCATCTTATTTTAACCCCCCCCCCCCGGGCCAGTGCTCCCTCTGAGTGTTGGTCCGAACTGAGCTGCCTGCGGGGCCACCTCGGGGAAACTTGAGGGTTGGTTTTACTCGTAGCTAGTCTCATCTGAGTGTGCCCTGAGAACGAGATATGTGCAGCTCCTATCGGGATTTGTCGGCACATTCGGGCGGTGTTGCTGGTCTCGTTTTAACCTGTCGAAGTGTCTTGAGTTATCGAGATACCGAGTCTGATCGGAACGTCTTGGGAGGAGGTCTATTCCTTCGTTGACCGTGAGAGCTTGTCATGGGCTAAGTTGGGACTCCCCTGCAGGGATTGAACTTTCGAAAGCCGTGCCCGCGGTTATGGGCAGATGGGAATTTGTTAATGTCCGGTTGTAGACAACTTGAACCTTAATTAATTAAAATGAATCAACTGAGTGTGTTACCGTGATGGCCTCTTCTCGGCGGAGTCCGGGAAGTGGACACGGTGTTTTGCGCAGGTTGTTCTCTAGCTTCTCGCTCGTGCTTTGTCTCCTCTTCTCGCTCTCCTTTGCGAATAAGTTAGCCACCATACTTGCTAGTCGCTTGCTGCAACTCCACTCATATTTTACCTTGCCATACCTATAAGCTTGAATAGTCTTGATCGCGAGGGTGCGAGATTGCTGAGTCCCTGTGGCTCACAGATTACTATTACACCAGATGCAGGGCCTGATGATTCCGCTCCAGGAGACGCGTATGAGCTCAAGTGGGAGTTCAACGAAGACTCTCAGCGATACTATGTTTCCTTTCCCGATGATCAGTAGTGGTGCCAAGTTGGGGTTTGATTGGGACCGTGTCGCATGTTGGGTTCTCTTTTATTTTGGCGCCGTAGTCGGGCCATGAGTGTTTGGATGATGTAATGTTATTTATGTTCTTGATTGACGTGGCGAGTGTAAGCCAACTATGTTATCTCCCTTTTATTATCATATTACATGGGATGTTGTGAAGATTGCCTAACTTGCGACATATGCCTTCAATGCGATTATGTCTCTAAGTCGTGCCTCGACACGTGGGAGCTATAGTCGCATCGAGGGTGTGACATTCACCCCACGCAGGAGTGGACGGCTACACAAGTTGAATGGGGGGACTCGCATGGGGCCGGTCGAGAGGGCGCAAAATGTTCTGCTTCGCGGTCTCGGTGTGATCAGGCCTGAAGAGCGCGTGTCTCCGGAGGCCATGGATGCTATCTGAAGCTTTTCCAAGCGCCACTGGCTCCGCATCATATCAAGGCGGTGGCTGCTCTTTTTGATCCAGACGATCAAGCCTTTGACGAACCGACGCATGATGGTTTTGCTGTCTTCAATTTGCCGGAAAGTGTTGAGCCGTGCGGAGCATAGAGCTTATGTAATCGCTGGGGGTGTGCTTTTTACTGTTAGTCATGACAGTCAGACTGCTTGTGTGTAATGTTAGGGGGCTGAATAACCCGGCCAGGCGCAATTCTATCCGCTTATTTATGCAGTCTTGTGATGTGTCCATGGTTTGCTTCCAAGAATCTAAGCTAAATGCTCCGGATACTTCGGTGGTTAACCAGACTCTCGGCCCAGAGTTTGATGGGTTTGAGGCTTTGCCTGCGAATGGCACCAGAGGAGGAATTCTGTTAGCCTGGCGATCAGACCGTCTTCGGATCACAAATGTCCAGAAGCTGGAGTTCTCTATTTCAGCTACTGTGACCTCCCGGCGGATGGCAAAACCTGGCTGGTCACATCGGTCTATGGACCGCAAGAGGATGGAGAGAAGGTGCGGTTCCTGGAGGAGATTGAGCAACACGGTGGGCAAGTGCAGCTCCCATGGATTCTAAATGGAGATTTCAACATAGTCACATGTGAGGATGAGCGCAGTACAGGGAGAGCTAACAGAAGGCTAATGAATAAGTTCAGACACACAATCAACAAGTTGGGCCTGCATGACATGCCTCTGGTGGGTAGGAAGTTTACTTGGTGTAATGGGCAGGAAAGAACCATTATGGCCAAATTGGACAGAGTTTTGTTTAACAATGAATGGGAAGACTTATTTCCAATCAGCGACCTGCTGCCCTTGAGTTCAAATGTTTCCGATCACTGTCCAATGCTCCTATCCTGCTCCTCGGGCAGTACGAGGGCCTTCAGGTTCAGGTTTGAAAATTTTTGGTGCAAATTACCTGGTTTCCAGGAGGTAGTTAAAGAGGCTTGGGAGGAGGAAGTAGCCAGTGCAAATCCGATGCATGTCATTCGTGCTAAACTCCAGCGCACTGCTAAGGCACTACGAAGCTAGGGACAGAGGAAGCATAGTACCATGAATTTGCAGTTTCAGATAGCTAATGAGATCATTCTCCGACTGGACACAGCGCAAGAGACAAGATCGTTATCGTCGGAGGAGAGAAAACTCAAGGGCTTTTTGAAGGGTAAATGCCTGGCCTTGGCATCCTTGGAGAGAGTTAGACTAAGGCAAAGGGCAAAAATCAGGGATCTGAAGGAAGGGGATGCAAACTCGAAATATTTTCATCTCAAAGCAAACGTGCGCAGAAGGAAGCATCTGATCCCTTGCCTGCTATCTAGAGAGCGCTTGGCTATCTCCATGGAAGAAAAATTAAACCTGGCTCATGAGTTCTTTAAGGCATCGATTGGGGTCCCAACGGCGAGACACAAAGTTATTGACTTGGAGAAATTGGGCCTTGGCAAGATATCTGTAGTCTCATCGAGGGAGCTGGAGGCTCCCTTCTCTAGAAGGCACCTGGACCCGATGGTTTCTCCGGGCTTTTCTACAAGACTTGTTGGGAGATCATCGCGGATGACTTTATGGCTGCCTTGGACGCTCTCCACCAGGGTCACTTCTCCTCCTTCAGTGGGCTGAACACGTCAATCATCACGCTTTTGCCAAAAAAGGAGGATCGATGCAAATAAAAGATTTTAGGCCTATAAACCTTATTCATGGTGTGGCCAAGATTTTTGCGAAGGTGTTGGCAACCCGCTTGGCCTTGCTGCTTCCAAGTATTGTATCCAGAGCTCAGAGTGCCTTTGTCACTAAGAGATCTATTCATGAAAATTTCAAATTTGTCCGTAATGCGGCCAGAGCTTTGCACCACAAGAAACAGCCATCCGTGCTCATGAAAATAGATATTTCAAAGGCCTTTGATTCCTTATCCTGGGAATTCCTCTTGGAAATCCTGAAGGTCAGAGGTTTTGGAAATAAATGGTGCTCCTGGATTTGCGGTCTTCTGAGCACAGCTTCATCGTCGGTTCTCATCAATGGGGAGACCAGCACGCAGTTTGCTTTGGGGAAGGGAGTTAGGCAAGGTGATCCCATATCGCCGGCTCTTTTATCTTGGCCATTGACGCGCTGCAAGCCATGCTTAGTTGGGCGGCGAGCCAATATCTGCTGGTTAAGCTTGGTGTGGATGCGAAAACCCCTAGGGCCTCTATCTTTGCGGATGACGCGATTATCTTTTTCGCTCCAGTTGCATCTGATCTTCAGGTCATTTCTGCAATCCTGGAACTGTTTGGGGAGGCCTCCGGGCTGAGAATCAACTTTGAGAAAAGCTCCGTCACGGGTATCCGGTGTGGAGAAGAACAGGCCAGGGAGGTTGCGGCTTTCTTTAACTGTCGGCACATTCAGTTCCCCTGAAGTACCTCGGTCTTCCGCTCAAGATATTCTGCCCCTGATTGACAAGTTCTCCAGCAAGTTGAAAGGGTGGAAACCCAAACTGTTGGCTCCAGCAGGCAGAGTGACACTGACGGGTTCGGTTTTGTTGGCTCTTCTGATGCATTTCTTGGCTGTTATCCCTTTACCGGCGTGGGCTCTAAAGATTATAGACAGGAGATGTAGAGCTTTTGTGTGGAGAGGCGAGGAGGAAATCAATGGAGGCCATTGCCTAGTTCCCTGGGCCCGGGTTTGCAGACCCAAGGAATGGGGAGGCCTCGGTCTTTTGAACCTGAAAGACTTTGGGATTGCGCTCCGGTGTCGATGGCAGTGGCTAAGATGGGACGCGGAAGAACGCCCGTGGCAATTATTTCTGGACCAGCAAGATAAGGATGCCTCTGCTATCCTTGCGGCTGCAGGTCGAGTGATTCTGGGGAGAGGTGACACTGCCAGGTTTTGGACTGACAACTGGACTCCGGAAGGGCGTAGCATTGCCTCGCAGGCACCAGCCTTGTTTTCATTTGTGAAAGATTCCAAACTGTCAGTCTGTGATGCGCTGCACAATCGAAGATGGCTTAAGGACATCCAAGGCGGCTTGACAGTCCAAGCCTTGGTGCAGTACCTATGGGTCTGGGACATGGCAGGAGCTACTGTACTTGATTTGGAGGCCCAGGATCGACTTGAGTGGAGGATGACAGAACACCACCAATTCACAGTCAGCAGGGCTTATAAGATGTTCTTCATGGCTGGAATTAGGTTTGCTTGTTACAAACCCCTGTGGAAGTCCAAAGCACCCCCACGTTGCAAGTTCTTCATGTGGCTTGTCATTCAAAAGAAGTGTCTTACGGCAGATAATCTTCAGAAAAGAGGTTGGCCGTCCAATCGGGATTGCACGCTTTGTTCTGTGGAGCCAGAGAGCTGCTACCACCTTTTTATTCACTGCAGTTTTACCCAGCAGCTTTGGAACCTTTTCAAACAATGGTCTACGGTGGATTTCCCCATCCCGGACAGCAGCTTTGACAGCACAGAAGACTGGTGGCTCGCGGCAAGGAGGACAATTCCCAAGCAAGTGCGACGGAACTTCGACACTATTTGACATCCTCATCCATTGGAGGATCTGGAAGGAGCGGAATGCGAGAACTTTTCAGCATACTGCTTGTAATATGGAGAGGGTCCTAGATCTTATCAGAGAAGACCTTGGAATGTGAAGATCAGCCGGATGTGTGACTGATTTAGTTTCTTAGCCTGGACCCTCTCCGGCGCTTGTTTTCTTTGCTCACCTGCCGGCAGGCCCAGAACTCCTGGACTGCTTGTGGTGTTGTATGGCTGTCTTTGTACTGTTTCTCTCCTTCTAATAAAGATCGGCCTTTGGCCCTTCGAGAATAAACATGGGAATTGCTTGAATTTTTCATGTGGATTCAGCACTTTAATGATTTTTCTATGAGCTTTTAGGCTTTTTAGTGGATTTGGGTGTCCAATAGGTCAAGTCACTTTTTGTGTGGGCCTGACTGGTGCAAACTCTATGGAATTTAGAAGCTACATGTCGTATAGTGAGATTGAGATGACTATAGGGACCCCCCTATACGCCGCTCACCTGGGCCGGCCCATTTGCAGTGCACGGGGTGGCACGCGTTAGCGACGTGATAAAAAGAAGAAAAAGGAACGTGCGGGCACTGGGAATCGAACACGCGTCCTGCAAGTAGCGCAAGCTTGCGCACCGTGCTAGCACTACGTGAGGCAAGTTTTAGTATTAGATTGGCAGCGTACTTAAAGAACTAAACGACACCGGCAAATTTAAACCCACGCAGCACAAATTCCCATAAGCACAACTCTGTGTGAGGGATTGAACCGAGGTCTTCTTTCTAGTGACCCAGTTGCTAGCCACCATCATTACTTTGATTAGGTGTCTAAAACGGCAGACCCATGTATATTAACTATAAGCCACAATTGTGATTTTCATTTTGAAAACAGTACTATTTTTTAAAACACAAAATATTTCTGATTCCTGAACATATTTATAAAAAATCTAACTTTTCATGAAACCCAAACAATTTTTTAAAAGAAGCAAATTTCAAAGGAAGAACTTTTTTAAAATTAAGAATAAAATTTTGAAAATGCTAACATTTTTGAGAAAACAAAAACAAATTAATAATCCAATTTGTTTTCAAATCACGAAATAATTTATCAAGATGCAATTTTTTAAAAATTCCCTGAATTTTTTTTCTGAATTGATGAAAATATTTTGAAATTATTCGTGAACATATTTGGAGAGTGAAATTGTCGAACATTTTTCAAATTTGGGAACAAAAATTCAAAGGTGAACATTTTTTGAGATCCTCCGAACAATTTGTTGTTTTGCCAACAAATTTTGGAAACATGGACAATTTTTTAATTTACTAACAAATTTTGAAAGTGGGAACATCTTTTGAAATTCACAAACATTTTATGAATTTGTGAACAAAAAATAAAATGCAAACATGTTTTAAAATAGAAATTCTATATTTTTCTGATTTTCAAACATTTTTCTAGAAAAATAAATTAAAATTCTAGTCTTTTTGGAATTGATGAACAAAAATTCAAAAAAGGAACATTTCAGAGAAAAAATGAATTTCAAAAGTGCGAACATTTTTTAAAAGTTCTGAAGATCTGCTGAAAAGTAAAAGTCAAAATGAAATAAAAAAAGGAAAGAAAAGAAGAAATGAAACAAAGACAATAAAAAATAAAAAGGAAAATGGAAAACACAAAAACGATAGAATAGAAAAAAGGCAACATGAAAAAAAGAAAAAGAAAAAGTCTTAATACTGGAACAGGAACCTTACCTTACCTTCTAGAATGTTCCTAAAACCAGAAAAAACAACTAGAACCTCCTAGAACGTCCCAAAAGTGGATGGTACAGTAGTGTGTCCTTTACTTATAATTGGGCCTGCCAATGTCACTTGCTGATCGCTCGCTGTGTGCGAATCAAGCGGCAGATGGGATTTTCCGTGACTATAGCACAAACCTAGGGCATGTTTGGCTTTCAACCGGCTCCGTGGAATTAAAGAATCTGGAGAGCACCTAATTTCCAGCTCCACTATTTTAACCCTGCAGTTGCGCCAGCTCCGCGAGCTGAGTCTGGAGCGGAGGGAGTCCAAACACTCTCAAAAGACCTCGATAAAGTAACTCCCAAACTTGATAGTGCGATGTTTTTAAAGGAAAATCCATCGTGATAATTTATATTACTTGGGAATAGCAGTTACGACATCCAAAAGAATAGTAAGTAAATATGCTGGGGTCACCCTACCGAACAATATTATGGTACCCCTCAACATGTTTAGCAAGTTCATGCGCTACCCTATTAGCCTTCCTATGAAAAATGTTTAAAAATAGCATGTGTGAAGTTACAACAGCGGAACGAACCTTGCTTTAATTGTTTTTTATTCAACATTTTTGACAATTTTTTGTATGAGCTTTTGGCTTTTAGAGGATTTGAGTGCCCAACATGTAAGGTCATTTTTCATGTGGCCATGTCTTGCCACAAATGCCCATGTAATTCTCCTGTCTCTACAGACTACACAAAATCTATTTCTCGCAGGCTATGACTGCTAAGGGTGCATGACCTACAAGCGCCCCCGTGTGGGAGAACCCAATAAGGGAATTATCGAGGAAAATATTAATCAAGCATCTGAAATGTGTTTACTGTCTACAGGAAAAATGTTTCTCATGTATAGAAAAGGTATACAATGTGTATGAAAAAGTTGATCACGTACTTAAAAAAATGTTAATTAACCATTTGATTAAAATGTTAATCAAGTATTCCAAAAAATTAATCAAGCATTTCATAAATGTAAAATGTGTATAGAAAAAATGGTTCTCATGTATACAAAAAGTATACAATATGTAAGAAAGAAATTTGATCGTGTATTTATAAAACTTAATCATTCATTTTAAAAATGTTACTGAAGTATATAATTTTTTTGATAAAGCATTTAAAAATGTTAAATATGTATAGAAACAATGTTCCAATCTATTTGGCAAATGTATACAAAAAATATGCAATGTGCATGAAAAGAATGTTGATCACGTATTTAAGAAATATTAAATATATAGAGAGAATGTAGTTCAGGTATACAAAAAATGTTAAACATGTATAAAACAAAATTGAACATATGTGGAACATTTAATTAATGGCAAAAATTAACGCACAATTTAAATTTCTAATATACATCGAAACATTTTTATATATGTTTAACATATTTTGAACATAGAATTAGTTTTTGAAAATATATGTTTTTGGTGTCTACTTTTTTAATGCATGTTGTACATTTTTTATGTACATCAGGAACCTTTTTTTATATATGTTTAACATTTAAAAAATACACGATCATCATTTTTCCATATAAACAGAATAAAAATGAAGAATCTAATGAAAACCCAAGAATAAAATAGCAAGTCAACAGAAAAAACCCAAGGAAAACCACCAAAGAAGAATTAAGAAGAAAAAACCAAAGAAACCACTATAAAAAGAATTAAAAATAGCAAAAACCTAGTAAGAAACAAAGAAAATGAAGAAAACCGATGAAAAACCAGAAAGATACGAAAAAATCTAAAAGAAAACAAAGAACAAAAGAAAAAAAATGAAAAACCAAAGAAAGCTGGTGAAGAAAAAAAAGAAAACCGAAGTATAATGAAGACAAAAAGAAAATCCAAAATAACAGATGAAGAAACAAAGAAAGCTAAAGTACAACAAAGTAAAAAAACCAAAGAAAACCGGTGAAAACAAATAAAATTCAAGTATAACCAAAAAGTAAAACTGAAAGAAAAAACAATTGAAGAAACGAAGAAAACCGTAGACAAACAGAAACAAACTGAAAAAGAAAAAACTGAAGTGAACAAGCGAACTGAGCGACAAGGATATCAGTGTGCGAAAAAGGGGCCGACTTGTTACTGTAGCACCTAGTACTCGTATCAAGCGAGAGAACCTTCTATCTCGCATGAAGCAAGAGATAGTTAC
This sequence comes from Triticum urartu, assembly GCF_003073215.2. Taxonomy (NCBI): domain Eukaryota; kingdom Viridiplantae; phylum Streptophyta; class Magnoliopsida; order Poales; family Poaceae; genus Triticum; species Triticum urartu. The sequence goes on along the minus strand of NC_053026.1, from coordinate 533,490,681 downwards.
CCCGTAGTTTCTTGCACACGGATTTTTCTAGTTCTCCGATTATCCGGCTGTTCCATGTCGCTCTGTTCCTTTCTTATTTTCATTCTTTTAATTTTCAAATTTATTTATTTTTGGTTTCATCATTTTCCATTGCTTTCCTTTTGTATTTCTTTACCAATTTTCAAATTTTAATCCATTTTCTTTTTTTGTCAAATTAATGAATAATAATAATAAGTTTCCTAATATTCCTCATGTATTAAGAATGTTCACCATGTATTTAAAAATATTTATAGTGTATTAAAAATGACTATAGTATATTTTGAAAAGGTTTATCCTGTATGGAAAACAATATTCAATATTTATTTTAAAAAAGATCAGTGTATTAATAAAACCATCATCCAGAATTTAAAAATAGCATGTTGCTCAAAAAAATATTCATTATGTATTTAGAAAATATGTACTGTGTATTAAAAATATTTACTGTTTATAAAATATTCACAGTTTATTAAAAAATATTAGGCTTGCCTTAAAAATATATTCAAAATGCATTTTAGAAATATTTATAGTGTATTTTTTAAAAGTTTTAGAATTATTTAAAATATCCTGTATCTTAAATATTTTATTGTGTATTAAAAATTTTATCATGATTTTTGAAATGTTCATCGTGTTCTAAATTTTTTATGAGAAAAGTAGATCATGTGTTTTTTTTAATTTGTAAGCAATCTTTTTAAAATTACATACCATTTTAGAAAGAACTTTATACACAAGTTATAATATTTTCTTTTTGGTCTATGTGTGTGAGAGTGTTCACACAATTCGGTTCTAGTCAATAACAAACCTGATCCATTCTTACCTAGGAATAAACTAACCGCGTGCGCTAGTTATTTTAAATTCTATTATAAGTAGTGCAAGTCTTCTTTTTAGGACGATGTTAGGCTTCGCCTATCTGGTCAGGATCCAGATCGATGGCCTTCCCAGTCGCACGATCGAGGCAAAGTCAGTCGTCTGATAAAAAAAATAGAATACCTATCTGTATTTTTAAAACTTGTTTAAAAAGGAAAGAAAAGGAAAATAGTTAAAAAAAGGTATTCCAGTACTGAAATGACGTTCTATCTAGGAGGCACCGGATCGAACGGATCATTCGCTGGAAAGACTGATCAATCGAATGAAGAATAGTCGTTGTGGGAACCAGTCCAAATCATTATCAAATAAAATACTCTGGTTGATATTTTTGCTGGCCCATCTAGCACATATCCAATGGTCTAGAACAAAAAAAGGCCAGATAGCCCGATTGCCTATTTTTGCACTAATTTTTTTATCCAAAATCCAAAAGACAATATGATTTTTTTGAACAAAAAAAGCCAACAAGGCTACATTTAGAACTTCGTGATTAAAGAAAGTAAACATGATATTTTTTCTCTAACACACGTGGCAAATCTTGGGACAACACTAAGTTTTTTTTTCAATTTTTTGGAAAAAATTCTTTGAACATAAAAGAAGACAAATTTTAGAATTTGCCTTGTTTCCTCTATAAAAAAACATGGGAACTTTTGGGGAAAATGACAAGAAAGGTTTGGTACAACACGTAAAAAAGAATAGCCATGTTAAGTTATTTTTATAATAGTATATGAAGAAGTTATTTTACATAGCATGGCAAAAAATTGAGTGGTGCACGGGAAATAAAATTTTCCATGCTACCTACACAAATCCCACCATGGCCTAGCCAGTAAAATTGAAAGTAAGAAGATTGTCATGCTACATACAATGAAGCTACCATTGTCTTATTACCAAAATTGTCATGGTGTAATTATTAAAATATATGTAATATGAAAAAGAATTGCAATCTTATGTTAAAATTACTTGCCTTACTATAACAAATATATCTCCCATAGACACATGGCTAAAAATGGAAAGGTTCATGAAAAACAAATTTTCCCATGCTACCTTCAATAAACAACACTAGTCTAAGTAATAACAATTGCCATGGTTTAGGTAATAAAAGTACCAATTTCAAATGAATAAATTTGTCATTATTTATAGGAAAAAAATACGTATGACCAAAAGTTAAACTAACATGGCAGAATTATTATTTTTGCCATGGCATAAATTATAAAATTGCCATGATCTAAACAATAAATTTACCATGGTACATAAATTGAAATTGCCATAGTCCAATTTAATTTTTTTCCATCATCTGAATAATAAAATTATCATGGTACCTAAAATAAAACTACCATAATTTGCCACAGAGTAGGGATTAAATCTTCCATGATCAAAAACATGCCATGGTTGACCTAAGTAATTTGCCATATCCATGAAAATGAAATTGCCATGAGATCTAATTATCCATGTATAAGAGAACATAAATTTGCAAAATTCATTGAAACCTAGAAGTCAATTCATGCCATCATATGTAAGAAAAACATCATAATTTTGCCATGGCAAGTTTTATTTTGTCTAAAAAAATCGCCATGAACAAAAGTTATGGTGCTAAAAAATAACGGATTTGCTATGAGCTAACTTGAGTATTTGCCAATGGTTCTATTTTTCACGTAGCTAAAATAGGAATTTGCCTAGCACAAAATATGAAAAAGTTGCAGTGGGAAAAAAAGTTGCATGCCAACATTAACGGATTTGCCGGGAGCTAACTTAGATATTTACCATGGGATAGGAATTTGCCATGGTAAAAAATTTAAACAATTTTCCATGGAAAAAAAGTTGTCGTGGTATGATCTTGAGCTAACTTGAGTATTTTCCACGGGCTGATTTTTCTATGGCAAAAACATGCATTTACAACCGGTAGATGATATATGACATTGCCCATTGAACGTTCGTATGGTGCAAGACACAAAAGTGCGAATTTGCATTGTATAGGAATAATGGCATAGACATTTATCTGAATAATGTGCTGATTTGTTATAGATGGTGATTACAAACCCAAAAATGTCATAATTCTCTATAGGATCATCTCTTGTTCTGTTCAGCAAAACATCACTCACATTTCAGTCCTAACAAAAGCATTATTTATTCATGTTTCTCTATAAGGGTAACCCTAGTAGAATAGAGGCATCAATATATGCATACTCTCGTAGAAAGCAGTAGTTGACCAGGGGAGTCGAGGTCGCTGCCTGCGAACCAGCGCCATGTTGATCCGATTGTAGCGCCGATGGCCGCCTCGCGGTAGGCTGCGAAGTCGACCGCCATCACCGTGACTGTGAGGGACTCCACCAGATTGTCCATGGTGGTGGTCTTACCCATGCGTGCCGGCCTTGCGCAAGGTCACCACTCACCACCACCACCACCACCCCGCGATGTCGGGCCCTACATCTCTGTTGTCGACTTTTTGTGTGGATCATCTCTGTTGTCGATTCACCCAACCAATAGACCTAGGGGATGACAGTGACCATGCACGCATCTGCCTAAGCCTCACTGGCCTTGGCGCTGCCACCCCACCCACTTCCTCGCACTCATGGTGCCACCACGAATCGCTGCCTTCACGCCACATGCTCTAGCCGCACCAGCTATGTCCACCTCAGCTCCCCTGCTCTCGCCCCTGACAAATCCCGCTTCAGTGCCACCCACGACAGCTGCTTACAATTCTCCACCGCCCCCATCACGAGGCCCACTCTGCACTGCACGCCTCGCAAACTATGCCAACACCCCGTCAGGAAATCACGACAGCCGCGGCAGCACCTCGCCATTAATGCATCAGAGAGAGTGGTAAACAGGGGGAGCGGAAAAATGACAGAGCAAGTCTAGTGAAGGAGAGGATAAGGAGGAAAGCGGCATCCCATAACTAGTTTAGAAACCTCAATGAACAAGAGATGCGGCTTATGGGAAAAGCCGGAGAGGGGGCAGCTTAATTTTAAGTTGCCAAAAGAACTGGACCATAAACCTTTTTAAACACACCCCACAAATATACACGAACCCATTACCACCGCATGATTAGGCCCATTAAACTGAACCGAACCGCTAACCTTGATCTAATCCGTTCTGTGTGTACTTAGCAATTTACATTGACTAACCGTACTCCGCCGAGAAAAATATGAAAGTTCACGTCCTACAGTCAGGGAAGGGAAAAAACTGATCGCAATCTAACTACCCGCACACGACGCACCACACTGCCTATCGACGGACGCGAGCAGCCGCTGCAGCTGCCGATCCTCCTCTGGCGCACGTGAGAGAATGCAGCCGCCCCCGCCGTTCGTCCTATGATCGACGCGAGCGCGGGCGCCGCCGCCTCCGCCACCAGTATTCACCGATATGCCACAACGCCAATGTCTCAGCTGTTTCGCGCCGCTGCCCATGCCGCCACCGTGGCCTGCTGCTCGGCGGCCTCCCTCTGCATGCCCTCCGTCGGCCGCTCCGCCGCCGGCAATGCCCGTGCATCTCCAGGTAGCACAAAAGGTGTCACAGTTGATAGCCCTATCAAGGTAGCTGCCGGATCTGTGAAAAGGTTTGTGGTGTGTAGGGTGCCGCTGGAGCAGGGGTGCTGCGGGGAATGTCGCCGCTGCACGCCTGCAAAGCGCGGTGGCTGCGACGAGGCCCCTCCTCGGCTCCTCCACGGTCTTGTACGGGAAGGACGACGGCATGTCCTTGTGGCTGTCGCGTGTGCGTGCCGATGTGGTGGCTGGCAAGATTTCCATTGATTTCTTCTCCATTGGAAATTGTCCCGCCAGCATTGTATTTCTGAGGTTTTTCGACTCAATTTTTCTACTTGTTGTTTTCACTAAATGGATTACAGGAGCACAACTATCGTATGCCCTACCAGCAGTACAGGCGTGAACACATCGTAATAGTTAGTTAGATGCATGTGTATGAACGATGAATGGGTGCTTCCTTGAACCATCAACACATTAGTGTTGCCTGATCAAACGCTCGCCCTGGACGCCTGCTCGCCCAAGTGGTTAGGCCGAGCTGTAGCTGCTGGGCGCCCGTCTAGCTGCTCCGTGTGTGTGGCGTTACTCCTGTCCCCGACATCAGGTACTTGTACACCTGACAAATTAACTTAGATTAGGCTGGTGAAAGAGTTCTTATGGTTGAATTCAAATGTTCTGTTAATGAGAAAGGTTAGTAAATTATGCTTTATTTCACTATGCAAATTCAGTCGCCGGCTTCGCTATTGAGTGCCAAGGTGATGGGCATATAAGATGTAGATTCGAAACTGCGGGGTTCAACATAGATGGCTTCGCTACAATATTTTTCGCATGCTGTTGATGGATGTGAACGGTCTAGATAACGCGGCCCGTGAGCGTACATTTCATTGAATATTTTTTATCCATGCAGCACTGGATCAATTACATATCCATCCATACAACTTCAGTTTTGATATATCTGATGCATCACGCACAATGAATCTTACAGTATGTTTAAAAGCTAGACATATAAGAGTATCTGCAAGCAAACCACGTACCACACACTTTCAAAGGTTTATTTTTTTTCTACATTTGTAATAGCTATGAATCAAAAAGCATTTCTACAAAAAAAATTATTTGATGTCAGATTTTAAGGAACGCAATCCCTCTTACCCCCTCTTTCACATGGGAGGTAAGAAGGTAAGAGTTAATCTGACCACTGTTTAATCAAATCAATGGTTCAGGTCTATTATGAACTCTTACCTCTCATGTGAAAAAGGAGAGGTAAGAGGGAGCATGCTAAAATTGCCCACTAATCATTATGTTGACTTGGTGCTTGTCCATTCGCAACATATCTTGGTATTGTCGGAGGGTTGGAGGATTGTAAACCGGATGTACCATTAACGACAATGGTGAGGATGGATTGCGGAGACGAAGATCACAGGAGGAAAAGGAGGAGGAGGAGGATTTCAATATAAAAACAATTGACAATGCTATTTGATGTGCACGAGGATCCTACACCAAACATGATTGATGTGAAATTAATAGGATATTTATGCCCCATTGCAACACACGGGCAATTGCCTAGTCCATGTATAAATTAGAGATACATGAAAACATTACATGTTTTATGTTCATGTAACTTTTAGAAAAGTGTCCACATGTTTTAAAAATGTTCACCGTGAATTCGAAAAATGTTAACGCAATGTAAATTTCTTGTTAGCGTAACTTGAAACAATGTTGATAACATTCCCAATTGTTCGTGATATATAATAGATGCTCACACAGTTCAAAAAATGTATGTGAATTTCTTTTAAAAATGTTTACGCAAATGTGAAAGATGTTCGCGTAGTATAAAAAAATGTTTCGTATCATTCAAACAAACGTTCAGTGTGTATTGAAACAAATGTTTAACACATAATGGAAAAGATGTTCAAAACTTATATTAAAAAATATGTTAATTGTGTATTTGAAAAGGATCCATCCTGTATAAATATTTTTACAGATATATACGGAAAATGTACAACATGTATTTGGAAAGAGTATTTCGGAAACATGTAAAAATGTTAACCATGTATTGGAAAAATGTTAAAGACATGCACGTTGCAATTACTTGAAGACATGCTGTTGCAGGGTGGGGACGACACATGTAGGTGCAAGGTGAGAGAGACATTTGTAGTTGCATGTTCGATAATGGTCATGCAACATGCATTAAAAAAATCATGAATTTTAAAATAAAAAATAAAAAAAGATAAAGAAAAAAGTAAAAATAAAAACAAAGAGGATGGACTTGCAACTAGGAAAATAATAGGTCGGGTCCCCAAGTTGCGTATCGAGAGTGGAGTTGCAATTAAGAAAAAAAGGGTCACCCCCACCCCAGTTGTGTGTTGAAGATGGACTTGCAACTGCGACAAAATGGGTAAGTGATGGTGTGCTGGACTAGGAGGTGCTAACCACATCGTCTCTCGACTAGGAGGGCCGGCTTGAGGAACCCATGATGATTTATTGGTGGGCCACGTTCGTCGGTCCTGTGGTGCTAAGGAATGTTGCTGTAGACTTGGCGCACACTTCAACATTTAGAAGTCGTCTACACCAGGATTACCTTTGAATAACTGACCTATATATGTATAAACTCTAGGACCCCCCCCCCCCCCTCCGCAGTATCTATATAAGTCAAGGGGGACAGCTCGTAGACAACACACAACAATCTCGCAGTAGATCAACATGTAATCTATACTCCCTCAAAATCAGTACGGTCAAAGCAGGATGTTGGATATTATCTCTTCGAGAGAGTCTGAACCTGGATAAATCCATGTCTCCTATTAGCATCACACCAAAGCTCCCTGTTTGGGACCCCCTACCTGAGATCTGATGGATTTAACTCCATCACTGGTGGCCCATGTAGGTCCCTCTGAGTAGTCACAGTGGTCCGACAGCGCTCCAGATTGACGACTAAGTCGACTCAAGCATGACTTACCTATCGGGATATCTCTTGTCTTCGGCATCGGCACCCTCCTCGCCGATTCAGCTTGCCACCTCTGCCAGATCAAGAACCACACCCTAGGATGGATCGTTAGATTCGGGAGACTGGAATACGCTGCAGACTCTCACGGCGAACTCGTCTTTTTAAACTGGGTGTCAGAACAGGCCAAAGAGCATAACGACGCACCTGTCAAGATCCTGGAGTCAGTCCCGGCTTAGGATGATGGCGAAATCCATGTCTTGGACCCGACCTTGAGATAGGATTCGAACACCACGTCATACAATAAGATGCTCAGTCTAGCTGTCAACAAAGAACTTGGGTCCATGTCAGGTCGGGTCTCTAGGAAATCTCCATTTGGTCCCGGCGCTCGATCGGACCATGGATGAAAGCAAGAGAATTATCTTAGAGGTAGAAGCCAAAGACTAGTTAACTACGCATTTAAATGTCAAGATCAAGTCAAAATAAAAAAATTCAAAAAGAAAATTTAATTTTCCCAGCAAAAGCAATATTAAATATAAGTAGCTTGTCGAAGTTAATAATTGTTTTTACAAAATCCCCCCTCGGCATACCAAGGGTCCATAGCCAACAGATTTAATCTATTATCTTCTTCAGACTGCAATCCTTCTCAGACAACCCGAGTATATGGCGCGTGTATATGAGCGATTGTGTCTGTACTGATGCTCAAAAAAAGAAGCCGCCCGCGCGTGGGGCAGCACGTGTCACGGGTAGTTGCCAAAACTGTCGCATCATATAAATGTGGACGGCAACCACCTCCGGCCGCATCGCCCACCATTTCCTCCCGCCGCATCGTCTCCCTCTCTCCACTCTCCACTCCCCACTCCCTCTCCTTTCCAACCTCCTCGTCTCCCTCACCGCATCCTCTCCATCGCCATGGCGGACGCAGGAAGCAAGCGCCTCGATTAGGGTGCATATCTGGTGGAGCAGGCGCGGCAGGTCGATGCGGGCACCTTTGTGAGGGGGCGTGCCGACGTCCAGCGTGGTGCTCCCTCCGTTGGAGATCTGGAGAAGGCGGGGGCGGGCCGCAGCGGCGCGGTCCAGCCAGATACGCCTGCTCTGGCGAACTCCGGCGAGGCGCAGAAGGTGGAGGCGGGCTCTGACGAGGCGCAGAAGGTGGGGGCGGGCTCCGGCGAGGCGCACGAGGTGGAGAAGGTGGAGGCCGGCTCCGGCGAGGAGGAAGCGGAGCAGAAGGTATCTGCGGCTAACTTTTAGTTGGTAGTTTTTAGATTGTGTGTTTTGTGGCCAGAACTTTGTTTGGTTAGATTTGTTGGAGGTAGGGTTTTCTCTGCATTAGGGTTTTTCTGTATTTGATTCGTGCAAGAATGGTGGACCACATATGATTATTAGATTAGGTTAGAAGTAGCCAGATTGAGGGATGGGGTTTTTTCATATGCTTATTAGATTAGTAGTGGAATTTTTGCAATTCTTTAGGTGTTTGGAGTCAAATATATACTTCTGTATTGGTTTGGGTTGGTGCCTGCTTTAGTTCTTTGGCTTGATGATTAATTAAATGGATGCTTAGTTCTAGGGATTATGGCTGTCATAGTTGCAATTCTTAGATGCTTGATTGATGCATGTTTTCATAGTTGCAGTTATTTGATGCTTGATTGATGCCTGTCAGGCAGAGGCTATGAGATGAGTTGTGCATGGTCTACGTGAGGTGATTAGATGGTGCATTAGTTTGGTTGTAAATATAGTGAAGGATGTGCTCATGTACTGGGTGTTGTCATGTTAATCAAAAAGAGCTTCTCAAGGGCTGGATTTTTTTGTGCTGGATTGGGGCTTCTGAAGGAGAGGGGAAGTGTGGTCGAGGGGAAGGGGCAGTCTATTCTTATTTACTTTGGGTTAATAGTGGAATTTTGTCGTTGCTTCAGAGATATTGACAGCATTGAACATCCTCTGCAATGACGTTGCTTCAGAGATAAAAGCATCTTGGGGTTTTTTCAGATGCTTATTAGATTAGTAGTTGAATTTTTGCTTGTTAGAATTTAATTAGTATGAGGATGAATACCTTATTTAAGGGGGAATTTAAGGTCAGATAGATGTCATATGATTATTAGATCTGTAGTTCAATGCTGCTGACATTTATGATTATTTGATTTGATCTGTGGTTCAATGATACTGGATGGAAACATATTTGATTTGGAATGCATTAATTAAGATGTGCCAATGAATTGATTTAGATTATACAAGATTCATCTATAGTATAATTTGTTGTTGTTTAGGTAAGTAATGAAATTTTAGATGTTTGTTGGAGATGTATGCATTTATAGTTGAAGTTGTACCTAATTAACTACTGCATTATGTTGATATATGTAGGAGCTTTGCTGCATTATCCCAAAAACAGTAATTTGTGCATATTAAAATTTGTAGTTGGCTTCTATAATTAGTATATACTATATGTAAAGTGTGAAGTAAACATTCCAAGGCAGGATCCTAGCAACAAAATATGCTATATGTTTCCATTAAGTAGTGTGTGTGTGTGGGGGGGGGAATTCCCTCAAAAGAAAAGTGTTGGGTTAATCCAGGGAATGTCAAGAATCCAGCTTGCATTTTCATTAGCATTTATGAAGGACATCATTTATCTGTTGATTGATTGCTTAGATTCTGTATTTATAAGGAAAGCATTTGCTCACTTGCAACATACCAATGTGGTTCATATTCACAATTTTGTTTGTAATGACATTCTGTGAACTGCAATTCAATTCATTGTAATTGATGTGCATGTTTGACAATATAGCAGGAGGAGGAGGATCTTCTGGGCAACAAGAGGAAGTGGGACAAGACTGGGTTCTACCCATATGAGTCTGATGAAGATGAGCCGTACAAGGTAAGGCCTAGTTGAAATGTTATTTCTGCATTGAGTTAGTATTATGTGTTTATAGTTTTTGAATGCATAATGTATTAATGTCAGTCATTAATGTGTGCAGTATGAATCTGGAGATGATGTGGTCGAGGGGAACATCGAGTCCTTTAAAGAGAAGGAGGTGTTGAAGATCAGGGTCCAAGGACCTGCTAAGTACTACAACTGGAGGAATGAAAAGTACCGGTGCCCCTACTGCAGCAAGCCCAAGCCCAGGTCTGGGTTATTGGAGCATCTGATGGAACATTGCCGGGCTACATCGATCTCCAGTCATGACTACAAGATCATTGGTCAGCATTCTGCCCTCCTGAAGGTCCTGAGAAACCCTGACCTCTAGTCGTACATCATGCTGATCATCGGAAGCTGGAAGCCGTACTCATCATCAGTATATTTGATGATGTTTTACTTTTGGAAAGCTGCATCTGGGTCTGAACTGCTTGAAAACTTGCTATATTAATGTAATGTAATGTAATGTATTGTGTGTTTGAACTGGATCTGTTGTGAACTGCCTGCTACCTATGGTGGTAACCTAGAATGCTATCTATATATGTGTGGCCTTAACTTTGTTGGTGGTGAATGCTTCCTTCATGTTCAGTTGTTGTTTCGATGGTGCAATGATCACAAATGGCGCTTCAGTGTTGCTTGAGACATGCTGCAACACTTGTCTATGCTGTGGGCAAGTGCAACATGCTGTGCCCATGTGCCAATTATACCAAATATTGAATGTGGCAATGTTCTAAAATGGCTGTCATGAATTATAGTACATGGGGTTTAGTAAAGTCACTGATAATTGTTCATCCTCACACATTCCATCAACGCATAATTTGAATAAGCAAAAAGATCAAATGTTCCATCATTTGAACCTATGTTGCAATTAGAGAGCAAATATTCCATCATCAAAGTGTGAAGGAATTAAGATGTCACACCCTAGCTAGTTCAAGCATTAGAGTGTGCATCATGTTTAAATTCCTTTTAAATTTGAAATGGGGATGACAGAACCTCAGCACCCCCCTGGAACAACTAGGGTTTACTAAAAACTTTTTCAATGAACCTGAAATGCCCTTCTAAAAAGCCCACCCTTTTTGTTTTGGGTTAAAACCTTTGAAAAAAGTGGTGCACATTTTTCTAGGACATCTAAGGTCATTGGATTAATCCTTATGGTATTTGCATTTGGGCATTTAAATGCTATAAAATATTTTAAATGCTCAAATAATCATAAACTAAAATGTTTGCTGCTGGATATATTCTAAGCAGTGGCCATGATTAATTTTATGATTTATGGTAATGCCCTGGCATTTTTAATAAAGCCCTGAAGTTACAGAAATAATAAATAAATAAGAAAAACAGAAAAGAGAGAGAGAGAGAGAGAAACTTACCTGGCGCAGCCCAGCTAACTCACCAGCCGTCCCACCTGGCGGCCCAGCACTGTGTTGGCCCGTGCCAGCCACCTGCTTCTTCCCTGCCAGGCAGGCAGGGAGGTGACGCCGGCGTGCCCGAGCTTGCCACGGCGTCACCTGCTTGCTGCCCGCGCCCTGGACGCCTGGACGCCTCCACGTCGCACCCCGAAGCCTCTGGACACGCCATTCCTCCTGTCTCTCTCCCTTCGCCGTTCCCCACCATGGCTGACGCCCCTGTCGCCACACCATCGTCGTAGCCGTGCCCTCCGTCGTCCTCGCACCGCGTCATCGTGTCCACGAGCTCCGCCGTCGTTGATTACATCGAGTGGGTCGAGCCCCGAGTGCTCGCTTGCCCCGGAGACGCTGCACCGAGCTCGCCCTCAACTCCGGCCACCGGAGATCCCTTTCGCCGCCCCGCCGCATCAACTCATCCCCGACCTCTCCGACTGCCTCGACGAGACCCCCGTGAGCTCAGCCACCTCCCCACACTCTCCGTTCTCTCTCTCGAGCCCCGTAGCGACTGCACGTAGATCACCTGCACGCACCGCCGCGGAGCTCGTCGCCGACGAGGCTCCGGCCACCCAACGACCACGCCACCTTGTCCACTAGTCCTACCGCACCTCCAGGAGCTCAACACACCAAACCTCGCGCCTCCCCGTGCCCCCTAGCGACTAGTTCATCCTCACCCGAGCTCCGGCCGCCGCCAAACTCGTCGCCGGCGACATTTCCGGCCACCCCAACTCCACCCACTACCACCACTCGACGCAGCTTCCTCCCCGCATCACGTAGATAGTCTCCGCCGTCCTTTTGGTCGCCGGAGTGCAAATCCCGCATCGCTCCGCCGCGTCTGGCCTCGTCGGCGGCTAGACGCCGGCGAGTTAACCCTGTTTGACCCCCGTGTGGGCCCAGGTTGACCCCCCTGAGTCTATGACAGGTGGGGCCGGTCTGCTAATTAGTTTAGGATTAGTTTTAACTAATTTCAATTAGTTTAGTCACTGATATGTGGGCCCAGGCCCCACTGACAGTTAATTAGTGCTAATTTAATTCTGTTAATTAGTTGAGTCACTGATAGACAGGGCCCACCAGTGAGGTTTGACCGGGCCGACCCAGTTGACCCGCTGACGTCACACCTATGTCATGCTGACGCATTAATTCAATTACTGGATTTATTCTTTAATAGGAAATTCCAGAAAATAGCCAAAACTTCTAAAAATCATAGAAAATCAACCATAGCTCCAAATGCAAAGATTTATATAAGAAAAATGATCAGAAAAATTCAATCTATCCATCTGTAGTGGTTTCATGCATGACAAAACAAGTTAACCTTGCTGTTTAAGCAGAATAAGGTAATGCACTAATAAGGCCATGTTAAATGAGCTAACATTTGAATCTTTGATTCAAATGAGTTCATTCCATCCTGTTTTAGCTTGCATTAGGCCAAGACACATTCATTTTGCCATGTCATAGCATGCATCATATTGTTGCATATTGTCATGTGTTGATTATGTTCGGTGTCTCTTTCGTGGTAGGTTCTGCCTCCGAGGATAACCCCGAGTATCCGTCTGAAGGGCAGTACCCTACTATCACTACAACAGGCAAGCAACCCATTGATCATTCCGATACAAACCCATGTTCTCGCTTCTGCTCTTGTTTACTGCATTAAGACAACGCGATTCAAACTGCTGTGTGCTACAATAATTGAACCCTTATCCTCTGCATGACCTGTCATTGCCACAGTAACTAGATGAAACCCACTAGCATGTGTAGGAGTTGATTGAGCCATGTATGTGATTCCTACCTTGCTATGCCTGCTATGCTTAGAGTTGTGTCAGGTCTGGTTCATCTGGGTGATGGGCTAGAGTGAAATGATTATGTCGGTAATATGAGGGATGTGTTGAACATGTTTTGGTAAAGGTATCGATGAGAGGCCATGTAGGAGTACATGGTGGGTTGTTTCATTGAGGCCGTCCATAAGAACTGAGATCTGTATGTGTGATTGAAGATGCAGTTACTACCGTACATTGGGCCCAAAACCAATGGACCCTCTCGGCTTCTTAATCACCCTAGTACTCTGTCCAGGAGTTGCAAATAGTTTCTGGTGTTTGTAGGTTATGTGTTGGCGGCCGTGCGTAGCGCTGACCCTAGGGGTGGGCTATGTTGCGGTAGATACACCATGGCACGGTGTACCGTGTCACCCGTTTGGTGTCTCGGGAACCCTGTTCACATCGTTTGGGGCCGTATGTGGAAACCTCGGCCGGACTCCCTGCGGATGGAACCTGGATAGGCGATACACCTGGACTAGAGACTTGAGTGTTCGGGTAGGCCGTGGCCGACACCCTCGTTGGGCTTCCTCTTGAAGGTTGTCGAGTACATGTCGTGTAAACGGCGGTAAGTGGTGAAAGCGTATATGAAGAAGTACACGCCTGCAGGGTATAAACTATTCGAATAGCCGCGTCCGCGATAAAGGACTACTTGGTTGCCTGTACAGTTCATAGACAAGTTAATGGTTACTACTAAAAGACTCAAGATAAGTGTGAGTACCGAGGATGGCCCTCTCGTAGGATGACGAGGGAGGATCCCCGGTGGAGTGGAGTATTGTGTTGGTGAGTAGTGGACTCGTGTGCGAAAACTATTTTACTAGTGGAGTCCTATTAGCCCAGTGCTACAGCCCGGATTCACTCGCTGATGACCGACATGCTCGCTGTGATTCATGTATGCCTGTCTCCATAGGTCTGTGCCGCTTTGGGTTCACGACTAGCCATGTCGGCCCGGGTTCTCTGTCATATGGATGCTAGCGACACTATCATATACGTGAGCCAAAAAGGCGCAAACGGTCCCGGGCCATGGTAAGGCGACACCCGTGGAATACCGTGTGTGAGGTCGCAATGTGATATGAGGTGTTACCGGCTAGATCGATGTGACTTGGAATCGGGGTCCTGACAGCGTTGGCATCAGAGCCGGACTGCCTGTAGGTTCGTTGGGCCAAACTGGTCGATGTCGAGTCTAGAAATGCTTTAGTTATATGTAGGGGAATTGATTGTGGGAGGGAACGTAAGGCTCTTTTACTCCTTTACCTTATGCCCTCTGATCTGAGTCATTCTCTTCTCATTCAACGTGGGTTAAGGACCAGGCTCTCTTCTTCTATCAGGTTCACGTGTTACTAATCCGTAGTAGCTTATAGGATTGTTGTTACAAGCCTCAGTACAGTTTCTACTACTTGTAGTATGTTGCCAGTTGAATCAGAACCTTGATATGATGTTGTTGAGTGGTATTGCAAACTATTGTGGATGTCTCAAATCTTTTTCTGGGCATTTACAGCTGTTATGCTGTCTAATTTTCCCTAGAAATTCTACTGTCTTTGCATTGTGGTTGTGCTTTCAGATGGCCACTCGTGCTCAAAACCAAGTGGTTCGCCTGACCCGGTGCCTTGATGTGCCCGGTCATACTGCTATGTTAGTCTGGGTAATGATCGAGACGGGTTACCGTTGGTATCCTGAATACACTGTCAAGAGCAATTCCGAGACTTTAATCAAAGCCAATATTTCTGCACCGTCAGGATATTTCCTTCTTATCCTGGATCTACCGAGCCCCTCCACTGTTCCTATGGACTCGGGGTTACTGTTGAGATGGCCGTGCAGGATGCTGCCTATTCCATGATGACCATCATGCGAGTTCAGACTGGCCTGCTTCGGAACACTGACTTCCGTTACATGCCAGCTTCACTTCCAGGAGCGCAAGGGTATCTTCAGGCTATCTATGCTGACTCCACTCAGGAGGACTCATTAACTCGTACCACTGCCGAGATGCTCGAAGATAAGGACCGATAGAATCGAGCCTTGAGGCTGGAGCTTTTCAACACCCATGCTGATCATTGGGCCACATTGACTCGGTTTGCACCTGCGGTGCAAGCAGGATGTATGGATACAAGGGATCTGTATCCTGTGAGATCTGCTCTGCCAGACATGGTGGATTGGCATGATGTGGGAGGCATCACCCCTCCCCGTGGTCCCCGCAGGCCACCGTTTGTTGGTCCAAGACCTCATCCTAGCCCCTTTGGTCCACAAGCTCCTCAGGACCGTCTGTTCCCGGATGATCAAGTTGAACTTCCAGGCTATGGAGGTGACTTCTATGAGGACTACTACGGAGCTGTCTGAGTTAGTAGTAGTACCACTAGTATTGTAATAGTTGTATCTTCACTGTCCTGCGTGACTTGTGGAATATGACTTTGTGTGTAATCAATTCCGGAGGTGTAGACAAATAATGTATAGGATCTTGGAATGCCTCTGATGAGATGTAACGTCTTTCATCATAGTTGTACTGTAGCCTGGGCTTGTACTAAACTATGTATGGTGTGTATGACCGTTGGTATATATATGGCAGTTTTATATTACCATGACATACGGATGAACATCTCTGCATTCCGTGTTATCCATTACATTCTGCACTTCCTTGCTAAGTTTGAGCCATCCTTACCTAAACCGTTGTCTTGTTTTCTCCTAGGATGGTCAACACCCGCAACAACCCCGCTGGCCCGGAGCAGGGGGAAGCCAGTGCAGCTAGGGGTGAAAATCTGCCTCACCCGCCTTCTCTGGCCGAAGTGATGCTGGAGGCGGAAAGAAACAAGCATGAGACTAACCGCCTGCTAGAGCGGATTGAGCAGAACACTGCACGCCATCAGCGATATGACTTGGTGTCAATCAATGACTTTATCAAGCTGTACCCACCAAAGTTTAACCATTCTGTCGAGCCCCTCGACGTGGATGACTGGCTTCGCAATATTACCCGCAAGCTACGTTCTGCCAACATAGCCGAAGCCGACAAGGTTACTTATGCTGCCTATCACCTCGAAGGCCCTGCTAGCCTTTGGTGGGAAAACTTCGAAGCTATGCGCCCGGTCGGCCAAATTACTACTTGGGCTGAATTCAGTGAGGCTTTCCGTGAGCATCACATTCTGGAAGGTCTCATGGATCGCAAGAGGGAAGAGTTCTGCAATTTCACCCAAGGAAGACTGACTGTGGATGCATATAGTCGTGAATTTGGGAATCTGGCACGTTATGCCCCTGAAGCGGTATCTATCGACGCTAAGAAGCAGGCAAGGTTCTGCAAGGGACTTAGCCCTGAGCTTTGCCGCGATCTTCGTCTGCACGAGTGCACATCCTTTCAGAAGTTGGTCAATAAAGCCATCAGCGCTGAGACAGGCCATACTGATTATGACGCTTCACGCAAGCACTGACGTGATTTTGGCTCTTCATCCGGCTCTGGAGCTCATAAGCGCCAGGTGTGGATCCCAAGAACGGCACTGCCACCCAGGTTCATTCCGAGGCCATCCTTTGAGGCGCCTTGTCCCAACCAGCAGTTTGCACCGCCCAAGCCCTATGGTGGCCCCGCTGCTAATGCTGCTCCACGTCCCAGTGTGGTGACGTGTTTCAAGTGTGGGGAGCCGGGTCACTATAGCCGAGAGTGTCCCCAGAAAAACAACCCCAATCAATCTGGAAAGTCCGTTGGCCGTGGTAAGCCAGCTGGAAAGACATTCTACGCCAAGCCGGTCACCACTCCACGTGGCCATGTCAACTATGTCTCAGCCGAGGAGGCTCACGAGGATCCTAACGTCGTCCTTGGTACGCTCCTTGTTAACTGCCATCCGGCATCTGTTCTTTTCGATACTGGAGCATCTCATTCATTCATATCCGAGAACTATGCTCAATTGCATAACACGACATTCTGTGACATGCCCACTTCCATGGTAATTCAAACTCCGGGTTCCAAATGGCAAACTTCTAGAGTAAGCCATGGGAACGAAATTCTTGTCGATAGACTTGCCTTCCTTGCATCCTTAATAGCTCTCAAGTCCTTAGACATAAACACCATCTTGGGTATGGACTGGATGTCAGATCATTATGCTAAGATTGATTGTGCCACTAGAACCGTTCAACTTACTCACTCATCGGGCAAGACAGTCAATGTCTTAACTCGAGTGGCCAAGCGCCAGCTTTACTCCCTAAATGCCAACCCCCTTCTAGACCTTGAAGATGTTCCGGTAGTCCGAGACTTCCCGGATGTCTTTCCCGAAGAACTGCCAAGTGTTCCACCTGACAGGGATGTCGAGTTCGTGATAGACCTTGTTCCAGGAACCGTTCCAATTTCTAGGAGACCCTGTAAGATGGCACCCTTAGAACTAGCCAAGCTTAAGAACCAACTCGATGAGTCCTTGAAAAAGGGTTTCATCCGTCCTAGTTCCTCTCCTTGGGCTTGCCCCGTCCTCTCCATCAAGAAGAAGGATGGAACGGATCGAATGGTTGTAAATTACCGACATATCAACTTGGTCACCATCAAGAACAAGTATCCGCTTCCCAGGATCAATGATCTGTATGATCAGCTCGCTGGATCCTCAGTCTTTTCCAAGATGGATTTGAGGTTGGGCTACCATCAAATCAAAATCAGAAACGGGGACATTCCCAAAACGGCCTTTGTTACCCGCTATGGCCAATACGAGTACATCATTATGTCCTTCGGTTTAACCAATGCCCCAGCCACCTTCTCCCGGTTAATGAACTCGGTCTTCATGGAGCATTTGGATAAATTCGTCGTAGTTTATCTCGATGACTTACTCATCTACTCCAAGAATGAAGAAGAACATGCCGAACATCTAAGACTGGTATTGATGAAACTTCGAGAGCATCGCCTTTATGCCAAATTCTCCAAGTGTGAATTTTGGTTGCCAGAAGTGACCTATCTAGGCCATGTAATCTCTGGTAAGGGTATTGTTGTCAATCCGAGCGAGTTCAAGCCGTCCTTGATTGGACTCCACCTGAGACGGTCAAGCAAGTCCGAAGCTTCCTTGGCTTAGCGAGCTATTGCCGCCGCTTCGTCGAGAATTTCTCCAATGTTGCAAAACCTCTAACTGAACTCCTCAAGAAAGATAAAAAGTTCGAGTGGACCCCACAGTGCAAGTTCAGCTTTCAGGAACTGAAAAGACGCCTGACATCTGCTCCCGTACTGGTACCACCAGATTTCTCCAAGGACTTTGTTATCTATTGTGATGCCTCGTGACAAGGACTAGGTTGCATACTCATGCAGGATCGTCAGGTAATTGCCTATGCTTCATGGCAATTACACCCACATGAGGAAAACCATCCCACACATGATCTAGAGCTTGCAGCTGTAGTCCATGCACTCAAAACTTGGCGACATTACCTCCTTGGTAATCGTTGCGAGATCTTCACCGATCACCAAAGTTTGAAATATATCTTCACCCAACCAGATTTGAATCTCAGGCAAAGACGTTGGGTCGAGTTGATCTCGGATTACGACTTAGGAATAACTTACACCCCGGGCAAAGCCAATGTCATGGCTGATGCGCTAAGTCGTAAATCTTATTGTAACAACCTGATGTTACACCAAAGTCAACCACTTCTCCACGAGGAATTTCGTAAACTCAATCTTCACATTGTTCCTTGAGGATTCCTATCCACACTGGTGGCGAAACCTACCCTTACAGATCAGATCATCAAGGCACAGAAGGTAGATCTGGGAATCTCCCGTATCAAGAGAAGCATTAAGAAAGGAGTCGCGAATTGTTTCTCCGTTGATGATCAAGGTGCCGTATACTTTGGAAACCGCTTAGTGGTTCCAAAGGCACGAAACCTGAGGCGGCTGATCCTTAAGGAAGCTCATGAATCCCCACTCACCATTCATTCCGGTAGTACTAAAATGTATCAAGACCTACGCCAGAGGTTTTGGTGGACTAGGATGAAGAGAGAAATCGCTCAATACATTGCTAATTGCGACGTTTATCGTCGTGTTAAAGCAGAGAATCAACGGCCTGCTAGCACCCTTCAACCTTTGGCTATTCCCGAGTGGAAATGGGATAAAATCAGTATGGATTTCATTACTGGGTTTCCCAGGACCAAGAGAGGGAATAATGCCATCTTTGTCGTGATCGACCGCCTTTCCAAAGTAGTCCACTTTCTACCTGTTCGTGAGAGTATCACCGCTAGCCAGCTAGCTGACTTATACATCTCCCGAATAGTGTCTCTTCATGGTGTTCCATTGGAAATTAACTCAGACCGTGGGAGTCTCTTCACCTCTCGATTTTGGGAAAGTTTCCAAAATGCTATGGGAACTCGTCTCTCTTTTAGCACCGCCTTCCATCCTCAATCAAGTGGTCAAGTAGAACGAGTCAATCAAATTCTGGAAGATATGCTCCGAGCCTTTGTCATCTCGTTCGGAATGGGTTGGGAGAAATGCCTTCCATTCGCGGAGTTTGCTTACAACAATAGTTATTAAGCTAGCTTGGGCAAGGCTCCTTTCGAAGTTCTCTATGGACGAAAATGTCGAACGCCTCTTAACTGGTCAGAAACCGGGGAAAGACAACTCTTTGGTCCGGATATGATTCAGGAAGTAGAAGAACAGGTTCGCGTTATTCGTGAGAAATTGAAAACAGCCCAATCTCGTCAAAAGAGCCAATATGGTCGTAAACATAAGCTTATGACTTATGAAGTCGGCGAGAAGGCTTACCTTCGGGTTACTCCATTAAAGGAAACCCATCGTTTCGGTATCAAAGGCAAATTGGCTCCTCGTTACATTGGACCCTTTCGCATTCTCGCCAAATGAGGAGAAGTTGCCTACCAATTGGAACTACCTTCACATCTTTCCAGAGTTCATGATGTCTTCCACGTTTCTCAACTCAGGCGTTGCTTCGTGGATCCTATCCGTGGAGTGGACCACGAAACGCTTGATCTACAAGATAACCTCTCATATCGGGAATATCCCGTTCGTATCCTTGATCAAGCCGAGCGTACCACTCGACGTCATAATATCAAGTTTCTCAAGGTTCAATGGTCACACCATTCCGAGAAAGAAGCCACCTGGGAAAGGGAGGATCGTCTTCGACTTGAGTACCCCACTTTCTTTCTGAAGGATCCTAAATCTCGGGACGAGATTCTTTTGAGTGGGGGTGAGTTGTCACACCCTAGCTAGTTCAAGCATTAGAGTGTGCATCATGTTTAAATTCCTTTTAAATTTGAAATGGGGATGACAGAACCCCAGCACCCCCCTGGAACAACTAGGGTTTACTAAAAACTTTTTCAATGAACCTGAAATGCCCTTTTAAAAAGCCCACCATTTTTGTTTTGGGTTAAAACCTTTGACAAAAATGGTGCACATTTTTCTAGGACATCTAAGGTCATTGGATTAATCCTTGTGGTATTTGCATTTGGGCATTTAAATGCTATAAAATATTTTAAACGCTCAAATAATCATAAACTAAAATGTTTGCTGCTGGATATATTCTAAGCAGTGGCCATGATTAATTTTATGATTTATGGTAATGCCCTGGCATTTTTAATAAAGCCCTGAAGTTACAGAAATAATAAATAAATAAGAAAAACAGAAAAAAAGAGAGAGAAACTTACCTGGCGCAGCCCAGCTAACTCACCAGCCGGCCCACCTGGCGGCCCAGCACTGTGCTGGCCCGTGCCAGCTAGCTGCTTCTTCCCCGCCAGGCAGGCAGGGAGGTGACGCCGACGTGCCCGAGCTCTCCACGGTGTCACCTGCTTGCCGCCCGCGCCCTGGACGCCTGGACGCCTCCACATCGCACCCCGAAGCCTCTGGACACGCCATTCCCCCCTGTCTCTCTCCCTTCACCGTTCCCCACCATGGCCGACGCCCCTGTCGCCGCACCATCGTCGTAGCCGTGCCCTCTGTCGTCCTCGCACCACGTCATCGTGTCCACGAGCTCCGTAGTCGTCGATTACATCGAGTGGGTCGAGCCCCGAGCGCTCGCTCGCCCCGGAGACGCTGCACCGAGCTCGCCCTCAACTCCGGCCACTTGAGATCCCTTTCGCCGCCCCCGCCGCATCAGCTCATCCCCGACCTCTCCAAATGCCTCGACGAGACCCCTGTGAGCTCAGCCACCTCCCCACCCTCTCCGTTCTCTCTCTCGAGCCCCGTAGCGACTGCATGTAGATCACCCGCACGCACCGCCGCAGAGCTGGTCGCCGATGAGGCTCCGGCCACCCAACGACCACGCCACCCTATGAAAAATGATCAGAAAAATTCAATCTATCCATCTGTAATGGTTTCATGCATGACAAAACAAGTTAACCTTGCTGTTTAAGCAGAATAAGGTAATGCACTAATAAGGCCATGTTAAATGAGCTAACATTTGAATCTTTGATTCAAATGAGTTCATTCCTCTGTTTTAGCTTGCATTAGGCCAAGACACATTCATTTGCCATGTCATAGCATGCATCATATTGTTGCATATTGTCATGTGTTGATTATGTTCGGTGTGTCTTTCGTGGTAGGTTCTGCCTCCGAGGATAACCCCGAGTATCCGTCTGAAGGGCAGTACCCTACTACCACTACATCAGGCAAGCAACCCATTGATCATTCCGATACAAACCCATGTTCTCGCTTCTGCTCTTGTTTACTGCATTAAGACAACGCGATTCAAACTGCTGTGTGCTACGGTAGTTGAACCCTTATCCTCTGCATGACCTGTCATTGCCACAGTAACTAGATGAAACCCACTAGCATGTGTAGGAGTTGATTGAGCCATGTATGTGATTCCTACCTTGCTATGCCTGCTATGCTTAGAGTTGTGTCAGGTCTGGTTCATCTGGGTGATGGGCTAGAGTGAAATGATTATGTCGGTAATGAGGGATGTGTTGAACATGTTTTGGTAAAGGTATCGATGAGAGGCCATGTAGGAGTACATGGTGGGTTGTTTCATTGAGGCCGTCCATAAGAACTGAGATCTGTATGTGTGATTTAAGATGCAGTTACTACCATACATTGGGCCCGAAACCAATGGACCCTCTCGGCTTCTTAATCACCCTAGTACTCTGTCCAGGAGTTGCAAATAGTTTCTGGTGTTTGTAGGTTATGTGTTGGCGGCCGTGCGTAGCGCTGACCCTAGGGGTGGGCTATGTTGCGGTAGATACACCGTGGCACGGTGTACCGAGTCACCCGTTTGGTGTCTCGGGAACCCTGTTCACATCGTTCGGGGCCGTATGTGGAAACCTCGGCCGGACTCCCTGCGGATGGAACCTGGATAGGCGATACACCTGGACTAGAGACTTGAGTGTTTAGGTAGGCCGTGGCCGACACCCTCGTTGGGCTTCCGCTTGAAGGTTGCCGAGTACATGTCGTGTAAACGGCGGTAAGTGGTGAAAGCGTGTATGAAGAAGTACACCCCTGCAGGGTATAAAACTATTCGAATAGCCGCGTCCGCGGTAAAGGACTACTTGGTTGCCTATACAGTTCATAGACAAGTTAATGGATACTACTAAAAGACTCAAGATAAGTGTGAGTACCGAGGATGGCCCTCTCGTAGGATGACGAGGGAGGATCCCCGGTGGAGTATTGTGTTGGTGAGTAGTGGACTCGTGTGCGAAAACTATTTTACTAGTGGAGTTCCGTAGGATAGCTTAGCCAAGAGTCAAAGCTGGCTTGCTGCAATAACCCCACCACCTTCTTGAGAATAAGCATGTATAGTAGGTTCTGATGTAAGACTTGCTGAGTACCTTTGTACTCATGTTTGCTTAATTACTGTTTTCAGACGACAACACCGCCCCCTCCGATGGGTCTACGTAGACCTTTGTCGACGAGTGACTAGCCACCCAGGTGGTGATCCTGGCCATGGAGGGCCCTATGTAGATAGACAGGCTTCGAGAAGCCTTCTTTCTTTCTAGTGTCTGTACTCAGACTATTTACTTCCGCATGTGCTTGTATGATTGTATGACTTGAGTGTCGGGTCATGTGACCCCTATCTGTATGAATGTTATGTATGGCTCTCTGGAGCCTTTAAATAAAGTACTTGAGTTGTAGAGTTTTGTTGTGATGCCATGTTGTATGTACTCATATCGGGCATATTGTGTGTATGATTGAAATGCTTGGTATGAGTGGGATCCGACAATCTAGTTGTTTATCCTTGGCAGCCTTTCTTATGGGGAAATGTAGTCTAGTGTTCCTCGAGCCATAGTAGTCCGCTACAGCCCGGTTCACCGGAGTCCTGCTAGCCCAGCACTACTGTTCAGGACACTTGACTGGCCGGCATGTGTTTCACTTCGTTCCTATGTCTGTCCCTTCGGGGAAATGTCACGCGGTGACATCCGGAGTCCTGCCTTGCCTGCTACAGCCCGGGTTCCCCGGAGTCCTGTTAGCCCAGTGCTACAGCCCAGATTTACTCGCTGATGACCGACATGCTTGATGTGATTCATGTATGCCTGTCTCCATAGGTCTGTGCCGCTTTGGGTTCACGACTAGCCATGTCGGCCCGGGTTCTCTGTCTTATGGATGCTAGCAACACTATGATATACGTGAGCCAAAAGGCGCAAATGGTCCTGGGCCATGGTAAGGCGACACCCGTGGCCCGTGGAATACCGTGCGTGAGGCCGCAATGTGATATGAGGTGTTACCGACTAGATCGATGTGACTTGGAATCGGGGTCCTGACAGAAGAGTAATGTAATACTAGTTAAAAATAATGTGTGCAAAAAAGGAATTTGAATTAAGATCTACTTTATTTTGTAATAAAGTTATATTACCCTACTTAATAGAATTTTTAAAATGTCACTTATTTATAAGAAAAGAAAATATAAATATTCAAAAAGATGTGTTTGATAAAAATACCTTTTGAATTTTTGGTATGTTATTATTTGAGGGGTCATGTAATTTTTATGTTATTTTTCGAGTGCTCAGGTAATTTTTATGTAAAGTGAAGGAAAAGCAAAAAAATAAACAAAAGGAAAAGCATGGGCCATCCTAGCCATCTTGGAAACCTAGCTTTATAAATAAAAAATTCAAAAAAATAAGAGGGCATTAAAAAAGTAAACAAATATAAGAGGGCATTATAAATTCAAAAAAATTCAAAAATATAGAAAGAATATTTTGCAATGCCCCCCTGAGGTATAGACCGATGTTTTGACTAGTCAGTCTAGAGGGCATTATAAATTAATAAAAAATTCATAAAAATATAAAATCTTGGAAACCCACCTTTGTTTGTGACATAGATCTTGTGTGCCAAAGTTGAGGTCATTTGGAGGTGGTCAAAAAAATGACCGCATTCCGGAGGGGCCATTTGGTCAACTTAAGCCAGTTTATGAAAAAATGTGATTTTCCCCACCACCTCCAAATCACACAAACTTTCTTGAACATGGTGACCCACATGTGCCAATCATGGCTATGAAAGAAAATTTGGAAAAAGAATATTTTACAATGCCCCCCTGAGGTATAGACCGATATTTTGACCAGTCAGTCTAGAGGGCATTATAAATTAATAAAAAATTCAAAAAATTATAAAACCTTGGAAACCCACCTTTGTTTATGCAATAGATCATGTGTGCCAAAGTTGAGGTCATTTGGAGGTGGTTGAAAAAATGACCGCATTTCGGAGGGGCCATTTGGTCTAACTTAAGCCAGTTTTTGAAAAAATGTGATTTTCCCCACCACCTCCAAATCACACAAACTTTCTTGAACATGGTGACCCACATGTGCCAATCATGGCTATGAACGAAAATTTGGAAATAGAATATTTTACAATGCCCCCCTGAGGTATAGACCGATGTTTTGACCAGTCAGTCTAGAAGGCATTATAAATGAATAAAAAATTCAAAAAAATATAAAACCTTGGAAACCCACCTTTGTTTGTGCAATAGATCATGTGTGCCAAAGTTGAGGTCATTTGGAGGTGGTCGAAAAAATGACCGCATTCCGGAGGGGCCATTTGGTCTTTTAACTTATGCCAGTTTTTGAAAAAATGTGATTTTCCCCACCACCTCCAAATCACACAAACTTTCTTGAACATGGTGACCCACATGTGCCAATCATGGCTATGAAAGAAAATTTGGAAAAAGAATATTTTACAATGCCCACCTGAGGTATAGACCGATGTTTTGACCAGTCAGTCTAGAGGGCATTATAAATTAATAAAAAATTCAAAAAATTATAAAACCTTGGAAACCCACCTTTGTTTGTGCAATAGATCATGTGTGCAAAAGTTGAGGTCATTTGGAGGTGGTCGAGAAAATGACCACATTCCGGAGGGGCCATTTGGTCTAACTTAATCCAATTTTTGAAAAGATGTGATTTTCCCCACCACCTCCAAATGACACAAAATTTCTTGAACATGGTGACCCACATGTGCCAATCATGGCTATGAAAGAAAATTTGGAAAAAGAATATTTTACAATGCCCCCCTGAGGTATAGACCAATGTTTTGACCAGTCAGTCTAGAGGGCATTATAAATTAACAAAAAATTCAGACAAATATAAAACCTTGGAAACCCACCTTTGTTTGTGCAATAGATCATGTGTGCCAAAGTTGAGGTCATTTGGAGGTGGTAAAAAAAATGACTGCATTCCGGAGGGGCCATTTGGTCTAACTTAAGCCAGTTTTTGAAAAAATGTGATTTTTCCCACCACCTCCAAATCACACAAACTTTCTTGAACATGGTGACCCACATGTGCCAATTATGGCTATGAAAGAAAATTTTGAAAAAGAATATTTTACAATGCCCCCCTGAGGTATAGACCGATGTTTTGACCAGTCAGTCTAGAGGGCATTATAAATTAATAAAAAAATTCAAACAAATTAAAAAAATTATTAGATGACTTGAAGGTCAAAACATTAACTTGTCATATATGCAAAAAAATATGTGTATTGAACGCAAGTGTGCATGTGTATAATTTAGTGTGTGATTTCAAGATCAAATCAATACACAATGGCAATATGCCAAAAAAAGTGCCCAGCTACCAGAGCAGAAGAATTCATACTCCACGACCTGCATACGACTAGGAACCCTGCGGTGCATGGGCCAGGATACAGGCCCGTGGTATAGAATATCTCTGCTGCTAGTAGGCCCCATAGGGCAAAGGGGACAAGAGTTAGGCAATGTACTGCCTGCAATAGATAGGAGCTTGGGAGGGGAGTCGCAGCAGGGTATATGGACCGGTGCGGTGCTCCCTCGCTTGGCGAGGTGGGACTAAACTCCCACCACCCAACGGCTATGCGCTGCGATGTGCCCTGCGCGGCTCCGCCTTGGGCCCAATTCGGGCGGGCTGGCCTAGGGAAGCCTTACTCCGCTCGCTGATACGTTTTATATTTTCTTTGTTTCTTTTCTTGTTTATATTTCTAATATTTAAAATCAAGTCTCTTTTTTTATATATTATTTCTAACAGTGTTTACTAAAATTTTAAAAAATATGCCAAATTCTGTTGTGTTTTACTTCATTTGTTCATACTCTTTTGTATATTGATAATATTTACGAAATATGAACTAAAATGTTGTGTTTTAATTCAATTCTTCATTCCAATATTTCTTATCTTTATTATTTTTTAAATATTTTTAGTTTGTAAGATAAAATGTTCTGTTTTATTTCACTTCTTCATTCTAATATTTGTTCTCTTCTTTATATTTGAAATATTTTCAAAATGTAAGATAATATGTTGTCTTTTATTGCACTTATTCGTTCAAATTTTTTCTTCTGTTTTCTATATTCTCCTGTTTTCTTTGTTCTAACAGTTATAAATTTAAATAATGTATGATATAATGTTCTCTCATATTTTACTTTTCATGGTTGTCTTTCCTAATTATAAATTTTATTTTCTGTTTCATACTTGAAATATTATTAAATCAAATATAGTTGGGACAATCGCATGTATGCCTCCACTTGCACCATGTACTACAAATAGGTTCTTCTTCTCGGTCTCACCAATTGATACCAAACTTTTATGCACACCCTATGATGACCATAGGAAGCATGCCTGGCAACTACCATTCATTTCCGACACTCTATGCATCTTGTAGGCGTTTTGCGGTGATAAAACCCTAGAACACTGCCGCGGCGTGACGCAACGTGTGTTTTGTGTCCGAACTCGTGCACTCCTTGCCTGGGGGGGGGGGCACATTGGCCATGGTCACATGCTCCCAAAAGTTGGGGTCATCTCATGCATGCCCCCACATGCACCATGTATAAGCCGGACCATTCGGGTCTGCCGGAGGGCAAGTTTGGAAGAGGTTTTCCTTGACGGTCCCACGAAAAGATCCCAAACTTTTTGCACACCGTACCATGACCATGGCATGCATTTGGTAGTAGAATTCATACACCACGGCCTCATTTTTGTTGAAATCCAATTAATATTCATGTGTATTACATGTAAGTGAGCATGTGTAAAATTTATTAGATGACTTGAAGGTCAAAACATTAACTTGTCATGTATGCACAAAAAAATTGTGTATTGAATGCAAGTGAGCATGTGTATAATTTAGTGTGTGCTTTGAAGATCAATACACATGGCAATATGCCAAAAAAATGCCCACCTACCAGAGCCGGAGAATTCATACTCCACGGCCTGCATACGACGAGGAACCCCGCGGTGCATGGGCCAGGATGCAGGCCCGTGGTGCCGAATATATCTGCTGCTAGTAGGCCCCACGGGGTAGAGGGGACGAGAGTTAGGCAATGTACTGCCTGCAATTGATAGGAGCTTGTGAGGGGGTCGCAGCCGGGTATATAAACCGGTGCGGCGCTCCCTCGCTTGGCGAGGTGGGACTAAACTCCCACCACCCAACAGCTGTGCGCTGCGATGTGCCCTGCGCGGCTTCGCCTTGGGCCCAATTCGGGCGGGCTGGCCCAGGGCAGCCTTACCCGCGCGCTGATATGTTTTATATTTTCTTGTTTATATTTCTAATATTTAAAATCAAATCTCTTTTTTCTATATTATTTCTAAAAGTGTTTACTAAAATTTAAAAAATATGCCAAATTCTGTTGTGTTTTGTTTAATTTGTTCGTTCTCTTTTGTATATTGATAATATTTATGAAATATAAACTAAAATGGTGTGTTTTATTTTAATTGTTAATTCTAATATTTCTTATCTTTATTATTTTTGAAAAAGTCTTAGTTTGTAAGATAAAATGTTCTGTTTTATTTCACTTCTTCATTCTAATATTTGTTCTCTTCTTTATATTCGAAATATTTCCAAAATGTAAGATAATATGTTATGTTCTATTGCACTTCTTCATTATTTCAATTCTTCATTCCAAATTATAAATTTTATTTGCTGTTTGAGACTTGAAATAATATTAAATCAAATGTAGTTGGGACAGTCGCATGCATACCTCCACATGCACCATGTACTAGGAGCAGGTTTATCTTCTCGGTCTCACCAATTCAGACCAAACTATATGCACACCCTAGGATGACCATGGCAAACATGCATGACGAGTATCGTTCATTTCCAAAACTCGAAGCATTTTCTAGGGTTTTTCCGGTGACAAAACCCTACAACACTGTCCCCACGTGACGCAATGTGTGTTTTGTGTCCGAACTCGTGCACACCTTGCCTGGGGGGGGGCACATTGGCCATGCTCACATGCTCCCAAAAGTTGGGGTCATCTCATGCATGCCCCCACATGCACTATGTACAAGCAGGACCATTCGGGTCTGCCGAGATCAGGTCTGAAATTGGTTTTCCTTGACGGTCCCACCATATGGTCCCAAACTTCATGCATACCCTACGATGACCATGGCATGCATGCGTGACAAGTATCGTTCATTTGCGACACTCGATGCATTTTCTAGGGTTTTCCGGCGACAAAACCCTACAACACTACCCCCACGTGACGCAACGTGCGTTTTGTGTCCGAATTCATGCACACCTTGCATGGGGGACCACATTGGCCAAGCCCACAAGCTCCCCAAAGTTGGAGTCATCTCATGCATGCTTCCACATGCACCATGTACAAGCAGGACCATTCGGGTCTGCCGGAGGTCAGGTCTGAAATTTGTTTTCCTTGACGGTCACACCATATGGTCCCAAACTTCATGCATACCCTACGATGACCATGGCATGCGCGCGTGACAAGTATCGTTCATTTGCGACAGTCGATGCATTTTCTAGGGTTTCCCGGCGACAAAACCCTACAACACTACCCCCACGTGATGCAATGTGCGTTTTGTGTCTGAATTCGTGCACACCTTGCCTGGGGGACCACATTGGCCAAGCCCACAGGCTCCCAAAAGTTGGAGTCATCTCATGCATGCTTCCACATGCACCATGTACAAGCAGGACCATTCGGGTCTGCCGGAGGTCAGGTCTGAAATTTGTTTTCCTTGATGGTCCCACCAAATGATCCCAAACTTCATGCATACCCTACGATGACCATGGCTTGCATCGTGACAAGTATCGTTCATTTGTGACACTCGATGCAATTTCTAGGGTTTTCTGGCGACAAAACCCTACAACACTGCCCCCACGTGACGCAACGTGCGCTTTGTGTCCGAATTCATGCACACCTTGCCTGGGGGACCACATTGGCCAAGCCCACAAGATCCCAAAAGTTGGGGTCATCTGATGCATGCTTCCACATGCACCATGTACAAGCAGGACCATTCGGGTCTGCCGGAGGGCAGGTCTGAAAGTGGTTTATGCGTAACCTACGATCTCACGAAATGATCCCAAACTTAATCCGTAACCTATGATGACCATGGCATGCATGCATGACAAGAATCGTTCATTTCCGACACTCGATGCATGTACAATATTGTAGAAATGATAGAGATACTATAAATATTGTTGAACATATACAAGTATACAATAACTAATATGTGTCACAAAGAGTTTTTTTACAGATGAACCAATGATATTTATTTTGAGGGAAGAAACAATAAAGGTAGGTGGGCCGGCCCAGACCGCAAATAAGTGTTGGATCCATATTGTGGAGCCCACAACGCTACGCTTTCCATGCACGTCGATCACATGCACGTCGATCACGGGAGTAGTTGCCGTTCTATTACACAATTCTGGGATCGTGCTAATCCATATGTTCCTAATCCTACGATTGAGGAGCATGTTCAGCCTCACTTCAACGGAGGAAAATATAGATCGCGAGATTGGGCACAGGGATGTTACGACGACCTAGGCGTCGACCTCGTACATAATCTCCTCCTCCTCGCACATGTCGTCAACTAGATCGACTCCTGCCGGCGAGGCGTCGACAGCTCCCTCCGCCGCATCCCACACGCCACAAAAACCCCGAGAAGATCAAGGTTGTCCGCACATGTACTTCAATATCGCATGCAGATCGAAAATAATATCACCCAGCAGTATAGGGCTCAGGAGCCCAACATCCCAAATAATGCGCCTACCATGACGCCAAAAACCAAGCCTGCAACTGGAAACGCAAAGAAGTCGACGACAACCGCATTGTCAGAAGATTTGATGGAGCTTCTAATGAAGCGGTGCATGGACTTCATACACACCCAGATGAGGCAAATCCCTGATCAAGTTGCTAGGGTATCACACCCAAACTTTATAGTTTACAGTATGTTTGCTGTTTTAAACCATGCTACCATTACTAAGTTTATATTTCTATTGCAGAGGTTGTTGGAGAAGTTGAACAAAGCAGGTGAAATGTACAAGCCGGCTGCTGCCATGCCATCCGCAGAGAATGATCCAGACGAAGTGGATTTGTTCGAGAATGGTCCATATGAAAAGAAGAAATTCGTGTACAAGGAAGACATGGACAGTGATGGACAGCCGATCATTGACATGACGCAGCCTGATATAGTGCTTCCCGACCATAAAACCGTTCCTGAGGTACTATGTATTTATCTTTTTGTCTATAATTTTCTCGTTTAATTTTTTTACGTCCAAAAATGTTCACATGATTTAGTTTGCCAAACAGAAAACCCCACCGAAGATGAATGGACACAAGGAAGCTTCACCTGTTAAGCGTAATGATGTATGTGCGGGTACACCGGAAAACCCTTGGGTGGTTGGTACTTCTACTCTAGCACCTTCATCGGACATAGACATTTGTCCATCTTCTGTCAGCAAGTTCATGGCTAAGGCGAATGGAAAAAAGGGTGTAACAATCGATAAGGATGAGGAGGTTATGTCCGATAAGCGGAAGCGGACCGTTCCCAAGAAATTTGAATCCCCCTACGCACTTGACAAGCCCGGTAGGCGTACCAGCCGTGGTCAGAGAACCTCTGGTACTAGTACTGCTACTAGAGGTATCGTAACTAACATTCTTAATTATTTTTATTTACTACCAATGCATATGATCACCATTGTTGACGTTCATATTGTTTCATGCAGCTCTATTTTCAAACAATAATGTGCCGGAGGTTGTGGCAGATGAGTTGACGCCGAAAATAATTGATGCAGCTATTTCATTTGTCGAGTTAGCTGCTAGCACTGAGAAAAACAAGAACAAAAAAATTTACTATAGTGAAGGGCGTGGCATAACTCTGACTTCCGAAAGGATTCTACCGGTACTAGCTCATAGATGGCTGTCGGACGATGTAAGTACTACTTGCATGTCCTGTTTTTAAAATGCTCAATAATCTATGTCTCAACTTTCAACATGTAATGCGCTGATATTCTATGCAGGTTATTGATGCTTATATGGGACATTTGGAGCTGCGTGTTGGTCATGATCGTTACCTCTGTCCAGCGTGGAGGTCCAAATTCCTTGTAGATTGTGCTATCGCACATGACGATCCATTGCCATCGAGCTGCAACATGGATAGTGCTCTGACCAAAGCTGGAGCAGTTAATAGAGTCACGAAAGAGTATACTGTGCGTGATAAGGTACATAATGTTTGTGATTCATCACTACATGATAGTTCATCAAGTATTTCTTTTGATCCGTAATGGTTTTTTGCACTGTAGATGTATATCGCGTTGAATATCAACAATAGCCACTGGATGACCATGGTCATGCACATGATCAAGAAAGAATTCCAACTTCTCGATTCGCTCTATCCTCTGGACCTGACTGAAAGGACTGTTAAAGCACTGGTAATGTAACCAACATTTGTACCATTGCTCTTACATATTGTTTATGATTGTTCTTTAGCACTATCCTCTTTATAGCGAATGGCTATAGCAAACGATATGCGTCAGGCAAATCTTATTACACCAGGGAAATATCCGGACGTAAGTAAGTGGCCTATCAACTAGTATGACATACCCCAGCAAGAGGATGGGTGAGTTAATAGGACATCATGAAGGAAATATGCCCTAGAGGCAATAATAAAGTTATTATTTATTTCCTTATATCATGATAAAGGTTTATTATTCATGCTAGAATTGTATTAACCGGAAACATAATACATGTGTGAATACATAGACAAACAGAGTGTCACTAGTATGCCTCTACTTGACTAGCTCGTTAATCAAAGATGGTTATGTTTCCTAACCATGGACAAAGAGTTGTCATTTGATTAACGCGATCACATCATTAGTTGAATGATCTGATTGACATGACCCATTCCATTAGCTTAGCACCCGATCGTTTAGTATGTTGCTATTGCTTTCTTCATGACTTATACATGTTCCTATGACTATGAGATTATATAACTCCCGTGTGCTGGAGGAACACTTTGTGTGCTACCAAACGTCACAACGTAACTGGGTGATTATAAAGGTGCTCTACAGGTGTCTCCAAAGGTACATGTTGGGTTGGCGTATTTCGAGATTAGGATTTGTCACTCCGATGTCGGAGAGGTATCTCTGGGCCCTCTCGGTAATGCACATCACTTAAGCCTTGCAAGCATTGCTACTAATGAGTTAGTTGCGGGATGATGTATTACAGAACGAGTAAAGAGACTTGCCGGTAACGAGATTGAACTAGGTATTGGATACCGACGATCGAATCTCGGGCAAGTAACATACCGATGACAAAGGGAACAACGTATGTTGTTATGCGGTCTGACCGATAAAGATCTTCGTAGAATATGTAGGAGCCAATATGGGCATCCAGGTCCCGCTATTGGTTATTGACCGGAAGACGTGTCTCGGTCATGTCTACATTGTTCTCGAACCCGTAGGGTCCGCACGCTTAAGGTTTCGATGACAGTTATATTATGAGTTTATGTTTTGATGTACCGAAGGTTGTTCGGAGTCCCGGATGTGATCACGGACATGACGAGGAGTCTCGAAATGGTCGAGACATAAAGATTGATATATTGGAAGCCTATGTTTGGATATCGGAAGTGTTCCGGGTGAAATCGGGATTTTACCGGAGTACCGGGAGGTTACCGGAACCCCCCGGGAGCTATATGGGCCTTAGTGGAAAAGAGAAGAGGCAGCCCAGAGATGGGCCGCGCGCCCCTCCCCTCCCTTGGTCCGAATAGGACAAGGAGAGGGGGCCGGCCCCCCTTCCTCTTTTCCCCCCTCCGTGAATCCTATTCCAACTAGGATGGGGGGGGGGGGTCCTACTCCCAGAGGGAGTAGGACTCCTCCTGGCGCGCCTCTCTAGGCCGGCCGCACCCCCCTTTGACTTTATATACGGAGGCAGGGCACCCCTAGAGACACAAGTTGATCCACGTGATCTTCTTAGCCGTGTGCGGCCCCCTCCACCATAGTCCTCGATAATATTGTAGCGGTGCTTAGGCGAAGCCCTGCGACAGTAGTACATCAAGATCGTCACCACGCCGTCGTGCTGACGGAACTCTTCCCCGACACTTTGCTGGATCGGAGTCGGGGATCGTCATCGAGCTGAACGTGTGCTAGAACTCGGAGGTGCCGTAGTTTCGGTGCTTGATCGGTCGGGCCGTGAGACGTACGACTACATCAACCAAACGCTTCCGTTGTCGATCTACAAGGGTACGTAGATCACACTCTCCCCTCTCGTTGCTATGCATCACCATGATCTTGCGTGTGCGTAGGAAATTTTTTGAAATTACTACGTTCCCCAACAGTGGCATCCGAGCCTAGGTTTTATGTGTTGATGTTATATGCACGAGTAGAACACAAGTGAGTTGTGGGCGATATAAGTCATACTGCTTACCAGCATGTCATACTTTGGTTCGGCGGTATTGTTGGACGAAGCGGCCCGGACCGACATTACGCATACGCTTACGCGAGACCGGTTCTCCCGACGTGCTTTGCACATAGGTGGCTTGCGGGTGACAGTTTCTCCAACTTTAGTTGAACCGAGTGTGGCTACGCCCGGTCCTTGCGAAGGTTAAAACAACACCAACTTGACAAACTATCGTTGTGGTTTTGATGCGTAGGTAAGATTGGTTCTTGCTTAAGCCCGTAGCAGCCACGTAAAACTTGCAACAACAAAGTAGAGGACGTCTAACTTGTTTTTGCAGGGCATGTTGTGATGTGATATGGTCAAGACATGATGCTAAATTTTATTGTATGAGATGATCATGTTTTGTAACCAAGTTATCGGCAACTGGCAGGAGCCATATGGTTGTCGCTTTATTGTATGCAATGCAATCGCGCTGTAATGCTTTACTTTATCACTAAGCGGTAGCGATAGTCGTGGAAGCATAAGATTGGCGAGACGACAACGATGCTACGATGGAGATCAAGGTGTCGCCGGTGACGATGGTGATCATGACGGTGCTTCGGAGATGGAGATCACAAGCACAAGATGATGATGGCCATATCATATCACTTATATCGATTGCATGTGATGTTTATCTTTTTATGCATCTTATCTTGCTTTGATTGACGGTAGCATTATAAGATGATCTCTCACTAAATTCAAGATAAAAGTGTTCTCCCTGAGTATGCACCGTTGCCAAAGTTCGTCGTGCCTAGACACCACGTGATGATCGGGTGTGATAAGCTCTACGTCCATCTACAACGGTGCAAGCCAGTTTTGCACACGCAGAATACTCAGGTTAAACTTGACGAGCCTAGCATATGCAGATATGGCCTCGGAACACTGAGACGAAAGGTCGAGCGTGAATCATATAGTAGATATGATCAACATAGTGATGTTCACCATTGAAAACTACTCCATTTCACGTGATGATCGGTTATGGTTTAGTTGATTTGGATCACGTGATCACTTAGAGATTAGAGGGATGTCTATCTAAGTGGGAGTTCTTAAGTAATATGATTAACTTGAACTTAAATTTATCATGAACTTAGTCCTGATAGTATCTTGCTTATGTATTTGATTGTAGATAGATGGCCGTGTTGTTGTTCCGTTGAATTTTAATGCGTTCCTTGAGAAAGCAAAGTTGAAAGATGATGGTAGCAATTACACGGACTGGGTCCGTAACTTGAGGATTATCCTCATTGCTGCACAGAAGAATTACGTCCTGGAAGCACCGCTGGGTGCCAGGCCTGCTGCTGGAGCAACACCAGATGTTATGAACGTCTGGCAGAGCAAAGCTGATGACTACTCGATAGTTCAGTGTGCCATGCTTTACGGCTTAGAATCGGGACTTCAACGACGTTTTGAACGTCATGGAGCATATGAGATGTTCCAGGAGTTGAAGTTAATATTTCAAGCAAATGCCCGGATTGAGAGATATGAAGTCTCCAATAAGTTCTATAGCTGCAAGATGGAGGAGAACAGTTCTGTCAGTGCAGCATATACTCAAAATGTCTGGGTATAATAATCACTTGATTCAGATTGGGAGTTAATCTTCCAGATGATTGCGTCATTGACAGAATTCTCCAATCACTGCCACCAAGCTACAAGAGCTTCGTGATGAACTATAATATGCAAGGGATGAATAAGACTATTCCCGAGCTCTTCGCATGCTGAAAGCTGCGGAGGTAGAAATCAAAAAGGAGCATCAAGTGTTGATGGTCAACAAGACCACTAGTTTCAAGAAAAAGGGCAAAGGGAAGAAGAAGGGGAACTTCAAGAAGAACAGCAAGCAAGTTGCTGCTCAAGAGAAGAAACCCAAGTCTGGACCTAAGCCTGAAACTGAGTGCCTCTACTGCAAGCAGACTGGTCACTGGAAGCAGAACTGCCCCAAGTATTTGGCGGATAAGAAGGATGGCAAGGTGAACAAAGGTATATGTGATATACATGTTATTGATGTGTACCTTACTAGAGCTCGCAGTAGCACCTGGGTATTTGATACTGGTTCTGTTGCTAATATTTGCAACTCAAAACAGGGACTACGGATTAAGCGAACACTGGCAAAGGACGAGGTGACGATGCGCGTGGGAAATGGTTCCAAAGTCGATGTGATCGCGGTCGGCACGCTACCTCTACATCTACCTTTGGGATTAGTATTAGACCTAAATAATTGTTATTTGGTGCCAGCGTTGAGCATGAACATTATATCTGGATCTGGTTTGATGCGAGACGGTTATTCATTTAAATCAGAGAATAATGGTTGTTCTATTTATATGAGTAATATCTTTTATGGTCATGCCCCTTTGAAGAGTGGTCTATTTTTGATGAATCTCGATAGTAGTGATACACATATTCATAATGTTGAAGCCAAAAGATGCAGAGTTGATAATGATAGTGCAACTTATTTGTGGCACTGCCGTTTAGGTCATATCGGTATAAAGCGCATGAAGAAACTCCATACTGATGGACTTTTGGAATCACTTGATTATGAATCACTTGGTACTTGCGAACCATGCCTCATGGGCAAGATGACTAAAACGCCGTTCTCCGGTACTATGGAGAGAGCAACAGATTTATTGGAAATCATACATACAGATGTATGTGGTCCGATGAATGTTGAGGCTCGTGGCGGATATCGTTATTTTCTCACCTTCACAGATGATTTAAGCAGATATGGGTATATCTACTTAATGAAACATAAGTCTGAAACATTTGAAAAGTTCAAAGAATTTCAGAGTGAAGTTGAAAATCATCGTAACAAGAAAATAAAGTTTCTACGATCTGATCGTGGAGGAGAATATTTGAGTTACGAGTTTGGTGTACATTTGAAAAATTGTGGAATAGTTTCGCAACTCACGCCACCCGGAACACCACAGCGTAATGGTGTGTCCGAACGTCGTAATCGTTTTGGGGTTATGCTTTAGAGACGGCCGCATTCACGTTAAATAGGGCACCATCAAAATCCGTTGAGACGACGCCTTATGAACTATGGTTTGGCAAGAAACCAAAGTTGTCATTTCTTAAAGTTTGGGGCTGCGATGCTTATGTGAAAAAGCTTCAACCTGATAAGCTCGAACCCAAATCGGAAAAATGTGTCTTCATAGGATACCCAAAGGAGACTGTTGGGTACACCTTCTATCACAGATCTGAAGGCAAGATATTCGTTGCTAAGAATGGATCCTTTCTAGAGAAGGAGTTTCTCTCGAAAGAAGTGAGTGGGAGGAAAGTAGAACTTGACGAGGTAACTGTACCTGCTCCCTTATTGGAAAGTAGTACATCACAGAAACCTGTTTCTAGGACAACTACACCAATCAGTGAGGAAGCTAATGATAATGATCATGAAACTTCAGGACAAGATACTACTAAGCCTCGTAGATCAACCAGAGTAAGATCCGCACCAGAGTGGTACGGTAATCCTGTTCTGGAAATCATGCTACTAGATCATGATGAACCTACGAACTATGAAGAAGCGATGGTGAGCCCAGATTCCGCAAAATGGCTTGAAGCCATGAAATATGAGATGGGATCCATGTATGAGAACAAAGTGTGGACTTTGGTTGACTTGCCCGATGATCGACAAGCAATTGAGAATAAATGGATCTTCCAGAAGAAGACTGATGCTGACGGTAATATTACTGTCTACAAAGCTTGACTTGTCGCAAAAGGTTTTCGACAAGTTCAAGGGGTTGACTACGATGAGACCTTCTCACCCGTAGCGATGCTTAAGTTTGTCCGAATCATGTTAGCAATTGCCGCATTTTATGATTATGAAATTTGGCAGATGGATGTCAAAACTGCATTCCTGAATGGATTTCTGGAAGAAGAGTTGTATATGATGCAACCAGAAGGTTTTGTCGATCCAAAGGGAGCTAACAAAGTGTGCAAGCTCCAGCGATCCATTTATGGACCGGTGCAAGCCTCTCGGAGTTGGAATAAACGCTTTGATAGTGTGATCAAAGCATTTGGTTTTATGCAGACTTTCGGAGAAGCCTGTA
Source organism: Triticum urartu (assembly GCF_003073215.2). Lineage (NCBI taxonomy): Eukaryota > Viridiplantae > Streptophyta > Magnoliopsida > Poales > Poaceae > Triticum > Triticum urartu. The sequence continues at coordinate 533,452,236 of NC_053026.1, read as the reverse complement.
TTTACAAGAAAGTGAGTGGGAGCTCTGTAGCATTTCTGATATTATATGTGGATGACATATTACTGATTGGAAATGATATAGAATTTTTGGATAGCATAAAGGGATACTTGAATAAGAGTTTTTCAATGAAAGACCTCGGTGAAGCTGCTTACATATTAGGCATAAAGATCTATAGAGATAGATCAAGACGCTTAACTGGACTTTCACAAAGCACATACCTTGACAAGATTTTGAAGAAGTTCAAAATGGATCAAGCAAAGAAAGGGTTCTTGCCTGTGTTACAAGGTGTGAAGTTGAGTCAGACTCAATGCTCGACCACTGCAGAAGATAGAGAGAAAATGAAAGATGTTCCCTATGCTTCAGCCATAGGCTCTATCATGTATGCAATGCTGTGTACCAGACCTGATGTGTGCCTTGCTATAAGTCTAGCAGGGAGGTACCAAAGTAATCCAGGAGTGGATCACTGGACAGCGGTCAAGAACATCCTGAAATACCTGAAAAGGACTAAGGATATGTTTCTTGTATATGGAGGTGATAAAGAGCTCATCGTAAACGGTTACGTTGATGCAAGCTTTGACACTGATCCGGACGATTCTAAATCGCAAACCGGATACGTGTTTACATTAAACGGTGGAGCTGTCAGTTGGTGCAGTTCTAAACAAAGCGTCGTGGTGGGATCTACATGTGATATCACTTCGATCTTTCCCCTTTTCTCGTTTCCCTTTCCAAATCCCTAGCCCTCCCTATCTATTTGCGCCTCCAAATCTCGACGGCGAAAGCATGACAGCGAGCTGAGCGTCGGGCGGCGGCGGCTGCGACGAGAAGAGCGGTGGCGACCGCAAGTTAGGTCGAACCCTGGGTCCTGCAAGCTGGTGGACCGGATTCAGTGGCCAGGAAGCAGCGGCGGCGGATCTAGTGGAACAGGGGACGGGGGTTTCATGGGCGGCGGTGGGCCGGGAGAACCCACGGCTAGGGTTTCTTCAGTCCTACACTTTGGTGATAAAAAGGTAAGTTCTTTACCGTTGTTCTTTACATCCCAGCATTATCGCCCATAATTCAACACCTGTGGCCATGACAAGCTCCATCTATGTGGTCATCAGGAAACTCCTAGTGGCCGTGTCTGCATAGATGCAGATAATTTGGCAGCGCACTCGGGGGATGTGTGTTTGAGGTTAGTCTACTGAGCATGATCTTCAAACTAGTACTGCTATTGCGGTCAAGCTGCAAAAAAGTTCAGTGTTTAACGCTTGCAGCGACAAGTTTAGTTATAAAATGACTTGAATTGCTCATGATTTATTTAGGATGATATCACTTCTGAGTATGTTGAATGGGTTGATGGGGAGTGGGATAGCAAAGCAAAGTCAGTCATTAAGTATCTTGCCATGAAGAACAAGAAACTGGAGACTAAGATTACAGAATATGAAGCTGAAATTAAAAGGAATGAGAAAGAAAAGAGGGCAATGGTTAAGATGCACAAGGAGATATTGCTCTATAGGGATAGGATTTTAGGATTTGGAGGTCTTCTGTATCTTGGTCTGCTTGCCATTATGATTGCTGTCATAGTTAGCAAGTAGATTGTTCATAAAGTTATTAACATCATTGTAATTGACATGATGAAATGATGCTAAATTATTTACTATTCAGTTTATGGGCAAAGTGTAACAGAGATTGCAGCATAAATAACATGGGGCCATCATGATTGGTAGACAGTGCACTTTTGGCATGTTCTATATTTGGCAGACAATGCACCTTTGGCATGTCCTATATTTGACAGACAATGCACTTTTGGCATGTTCTATATTTGGTATGTGATGCACATGGGCACATCACCTAGCAACACTACTGATTTATGTAGAAGACTAGTTCATTGTCTTGTTGCAACATAGGAGCAACATCTAGCAGCTTCCATGCAACACTGAAGCAAAGCAACAATACATATTCAATATTCAGAAATTTAACTGAACTTGGCACTTAGGGTGAGCAGTAGATATTCAGTTCTTCAGCCACAAAGAACCCGATCAAACCGTACCGATTGCATAACTTATATGCTTACATATAAAAGCATACCTAACCAACATCAAACCCAAAATAATGTTAACTTATATGCTGAAACATATAACAGCATACCTAACTTAAGATAATCAGCAGCTTCCTCCTCCTTCAGCAACTGTGCCCATCTTCACTTCTTCAGAAATTTGAGGCGGCGTGAGCGGCGCACCACACACGGAGAAGCCTTCTTCTTGACCACCATTCTGTTGGACAGCTGCGCCAGCTGATCCTGAGCCACCTCCTCTTCTTCCACCTTCACTATGCCAGGGAGGAGGGGAAGGAGCTCGACGTCGATGGGCATTGTCTTGCCACCCTCGACGGCGACCGGTGCTACCATCTGCACTACGTCCTCCTCGCCCTCCTCATGGTCCAACGGCAGCACTGGCTTCGACACATGGAGGACCTGGTAGTCCGGGCTGACGGGCGCAGGGACAGCGAGCTCGACGTCGACGCGGTCCGCCCTCGACGCGACGCGTGCTAAATCTGACCGCAGCATCATGGTGGTGGAGCGGTACATCCACCACCTTGCGCGTTGAATAGGGGAGTCGCTCAGCGTGGCCTCTCGCATTGAACACACGAGTAGGACAGCCGGCGGGACGCCGCGGCCGTAGGGGAAGGCGCGCTTCCTCTCGGCGTCGGTGAGGACTTTGACGAGGCCACGCGCGTGGTTGACCAACATCTCCGTGCTGGGGAACCAGCCGCACACCTCCGTCAACTGCGCGCGCCACCCACCGTCATCGCCGGCGAGGTCCATCATCGCTCTCTGCCAGCCGAGGCTTCTCTCCATGGAGGCGGCTGCAGCGGTCGCTGGCGTGGTATTCTCGATCTACTGTCGGTGGGGATAAGAGGGGAGTTCGAACCAACGCCCGTGGGAGGTGGGTGAGTGTGTGGTGGGGAGGAGAGTGGTACAGTTACTTATTTAATGGCATTTAGGACGTGGGCAGGGGAAATGTACAATAATATTCTTTCTACCTCCTGCCCCGGTCATTACACAGCCCCGGTCATTACACAGTAAAGAATTTTTTTGATTTTTGTTTATAGGGAAACATCTTACTTTAGTTAAACAAAGACTAGTATCTCGTCTGCTAATACACTAAGGATACAATCACGGGGCCAAAGCCTCCAAACCAAAGAAACACAAGCGCCTACAGCTACCTTAGCCGAAGTATGAGCCGGCCGATTAACACAGTAAATAATTGAAGCAAGTGTTCTACTCTTGTTCCTTCTCCACTTTTCTGCACCTGATAGAAGACAAGCTAAGTTATTGAATGATACAAACTTTAATAATCCACAATGCATACAAACACTTACTTCTGATTTTGTTTGCATTTCTTGCTACGTCTAGTGTGTCCTACCAATTTGCAAGCGCCGCACCGGGTTTTCAACTCATCAAAAGAGAGTGGTCTACCATTTTTCGAGATAGGGCGGCTCTCATCTGCCTTTGTTGCACCTTTGCTTGACACTTTCATAGGATCTTTAACCTCAATCATGTTGCCTTCACCATCGTCCACATATTCAACTACACACTTACTGATGTCATTTGTTTGCTTCAACACATTTTCCTGTACCAGTTCATACTCATGACTCTTAGCTATCACAGCCTTCAAACTCTCCCGTAACTGATCCCACAAAGCAGGGTGTTTGCATGCTGCATGCATAGCTTCAGACGCTAACACACTGACCTGGCTATATTTCATTATTTCCCCGGCCCCAGTCCAACCAAATCCCAACAGATCGCTTGTGCGCCTCGCGGGCAGTCCCAACCTTGCTTCTTTCGTGAACCGAATAAGAACTAAATACTTTGGTATTTCAGATATGTTCAAGTGCTTCAGTACATGGAATATGTGCTTGCAAGGTAGACCCTTTTGAATCATTCTTCTGCAGCTGCACCTTATCGTTTCTGCGGAATTTACTGGTGTATACTCCACCCAAAAACGGCGCTTCCGGTTATTCTTCCAGGCCACGATGTACTGCTGTGATCCGTCTCCCAGCTTAATTTCAACAATCTCCATGCCGTCAATTTTTCTAAGATCATCTTGCAACATATAGAAGTTTGCTGGAGTGAAGACGTGAGAAGCAGCTGTCTCAAGTTCCCTCGAGCTAGTAACTGGCATCGGTAAACTCTGTGAGGCCGTGCAGTCATCTCGCGCCTCGTTTTCACGGATACGCACAACGGCGTTCTCATAGTGCAAAATCATATCCACCAGGGTCATTTCACCGTCTAGGTGGAGGTGAAGGCATGAGTTCAGGCTTTTACTCCGCTGGTTGCTTTTCATGCCAAGCCAAAACCCCTCAGTTAGATATGCCGCGGCCCACAGTCTCCTCTTCTTATACATCCGCCTCAACCATGTTACAGTTTTTTCCGACTGCCATCTTTTGGAAAATGCGTGCCATCTCTCCTCAAACGTTGCCGTGGACGTGCTGTAGTACAGAAGAGTTCGGAACTCCTTCAAGGACTTGTGACTGTGGTGAATCTTCATATTTTTCTCTATGTGCCACGTACATATACGGTGCCACACGTCTGGCAAGACTTCGCGAATTGCCTTGATCATCGCAGCGTCAGCGTCTGTGATAACACTCTTAGGAATCTTTTGACACATGGACCTCAAAAAAGTCTGCAGAAGCCACACATATGTCTCCTCGGTCTCGTCCGAACAAAATCAGTGGTTTTCCGGTGATTGTTAAGACCAACAAAAGGTATGAATGGCATACCATAGCAGTTCATCTTGTACGTGCTGTCAAATACAAGCACGTCGCCGAAGTCATCATAGTCATGACGAGACTGGGAGTCGCACCAGAACATCCTATTCAAATGTCCTTCCTTATCTAGCCTGTACTCGAAAAAGAAGCTAGGATCCCTCTGTTTCCTACTGTCCATGATGCCTATAGCTGTGGCAGCATCACCTTTTGAAAGCAGCTTCCTCTTCTCCTTGGCGCAAACGTTGTATATTTCACGCCTGGTAAAACCAACACCGCCGTACCATATATGTTTGCTGATGAAGCAATCCATCATGTCTTGAATTCTAATCCCTGCAGCTCCCATGGACATTATCTCATGCTTCTGGTACTCTTTGATTTTTCTGTGGGACCAAAGAAAAGGTACCTCATCCGGTCCTGCCAACATATGTCTATGCTTGTCCTCAAAACTTTCAACATACCAAACCCCATGCTTTTGGTCAAGCTTGACGGTCAGGTGCGCTTTGCAAAAGCAGCGTGTCTCGGCTCTGAGCCTACGGCTGTGTCCTTCCTCGGTTAGCAACTTGCTGTCACGTTTCCCTTGTCTTGAACAAACAAACCGCCTATAACGCATATGACGTGACTCTGTTTTGCTATACCTGACCTTATTCTTTCTAATGCTGAAACCATTATCTCTAGCATAGCCGTTGTAGAAATCATACGCAGCATCATGAGACGTAAAGGTCATTTCCATTATCTGCATGAACATATCCCTCTTATCATCTGCACTGGCAGTATCTTGGACATTCTTTGCCCCATCATCTTGTGTCACCTACACAATCAAACCACAGCCATGAAAACAGGTTTCTAAGGTTTAACATTACTTACTTCCATAGAACAATGATTACACACATACCTCACTCATGATGACCGACGACTCGGACTCCCCAGAACCAGGTGCATCTAATGATTCGTCGTTAAGGCCTGTCTCCGCGTCGGATTCACCGTAATAGTCGTACGCATTATGACATTCGGAAATGAACTGAAAAATACAACACAAATACATAATTACTTATCATATAATATTCCTGAAGAAATTCAATTTGCATGCCAACAAAATTTTTCACTTACGTACCTGACTAATGTAATCTTCATTCGAGAGCTCCGAGTTGTTTTCCTGATCATCATCAAGCTCATCGATCTATAAATTTTCAACACAAAGATTTAATGTTGTTGGATGCCACCAAAAAATTACAACATGACAATGCCACTCACATTAAGATCGTCCCATTCGTTCCCATTCTCTGACCGATCTTCATGATCTCAATTTTTTCTCCAAACTCCATGTCTACCATGATATCAGTTAACTCCTCGTCCGCCATTTCCTACAACCAATATTATGTATCATCACATGTCCAAACATTATCAATGATGAAATATAAAACACATAGCACACGATCACGGATGTTATGTAAACAACCGCAACCGAGGCCGTTCAGATCTGCCCAACTTAGTAAGGAAGATGGCCATGACACCCGTCGTGATCACTTTCAATCGCGAGGAACTGCACGATCTCAAAACCTAGCTTGATCTGGGATTACCTCTGCCGCCGGATACCTAGGTTAGCCGCCACATCAAATAACGATACCGGTGGTGCGCACAGCCGACGGCAAACGACGCTACGTGAACCCAGATCATGAGGAGCAGCACTACCGGAACAAGATCCACGATCGCATGCGCCGCCGGGTAGCTAGGTTACCCGCCCCGCTAGGTTAACCACTACCACTAGCGGCGGCAGTTCGTTCGATGTTGCCGCGAGCGAGACTAGAGGGGGGACGCGGGATGCGGTACCTGTGCGCGCTCGTTGGAGATTCACGACGTTGTCGCGCCCGCTGTCCGACGAGATCGCCGGCGACGAGATAGCCGCTGCTGGAGATCTACTACGTGACTTATGGAGCTGCGTCAATGCTCGCGAGATTGATGGAGCTGCTCGCGTGAATGATTGGATTCGACAGGTCTTACGTGGACGTGGGGTCGTGTGATGTTTTTTTTTCGGACCAGGGTACTGTACGTATACGTTCTGGGTTATACAGGGCTAGACAGGGCTTGGATCTGGGCTGCGGCGGGCCAGGAAAAAAACAAATTCGCGGGGACAAAAATACCCCTCCGAAATTAGGTTAGGGGGGGAGCACTGGAGCAGGGCTCGGCCTCCTTTGGTTTGGACAAATTTCATAAGAATTATAGAGGATAGGATTCTTATAGGATTTTTTTCTTTAGAGCCCTTTGGTTCATAGGAATGGATTTCTATTCCTACATAGGATTGGTTCCTATCCTCCACATTTCATAGGAAAATATAAATGAGTCTAGACTCAATGAAAAAAATTTCTGTTGGTGTCAACCAAATGACATCTCGTTTCCTATTTCTATTCATAGAATTTGAGATACATGTCATCTCATTTCCTACAAAATTCATATTCCTACGATAACCCTATCCTAACCAAAAGAGGCCTAAATGTGGCAAGACCGTTCGGTGCTGAGGGGCAGGTCGGGAAAAGCAGCTCGAGAATGCCACACTTGAGTCAGCTCAGGAAAAGCTGGACTCCCGAACATACATGGCAAAAGATACGCGGCTTACTATACTCCATTTCCGAGGCTTGCTTCAGCTCTTCCCTCACGGACGTCGCCTGGAACTGGGCCTCCTTGAGGTCCCGGCCGGGCGAGTCGCTTGGCCTCGGCAGCAGAGGCGTCCTTGTTGGCCTTTAACGCATCACACTCCTTGGCAATTTGCAAGGTCCTCCTCGACAGCGACCACCCTTAACTGGGCTTCTCTTGCTCCTTACGGAGCAGATTGGCATCCTCGTTCACCTTCTCCCTAAGGCTCTGCACCTATGTGCAAGCCTTGTCAAGCTCGGCCTCCATGGCAGCCGGGCGCTATTCCACATTTGCATGGCCTACAACGGAGAATAGATGGCATTTTTTTTGGAAGAAGAGGTTTATCCGGCCTCTACATCCGAAAGATGCATGGCTTAAGTACATAAGCCCACACGAAGAAGAATATGAGCCAAAACACGTCGGTCACCTACCAAGGGCTGCTTCGGCGCTTCTCTTGAGCCGCTGAACCTTTAGCTGGACTTGAGCAGGCCGGCTTTTGGTCTCCTCCACATGTAGAACGTTGTTGGTTAACACTTACGCTTTGTCTGGCATTGTAAATCTTGCTGAACAGTTTTACCATGCTCCTTTTTATTTTATTTTTTCACTTGAGAGGTAAGAGTATACAATAAATCTGAGTCATTGATCACACTAATTAGTGGTTGAATTAACTCTTACCTTCTATCTTTATATATAAAAAGAGGAGGTAGAAGGGAGCATGTTAAAATTGGCCGATCTTGTTAGCTATACGAGGTGCACACATGCTGGGGCGCGTAACGACCTCACATGCTTTCTTACTGACAAGCAATCCTGAAGCTCGAGGCCGTGCCTCCTTGTGTGGGAGTGTTGGAAAGAGAGATTGGGGCTTTGGTGTGGCTGAGTTAAGAGCATCTTCAATAAACCGTCCATATGTAAAAATAATCAACTCTTGAATCTTCCAAGATAAAAGACAGCTCCCCAGCAGATGGTCTAGATACAAAAAAATTTACATCTCCGTCTCTCGCGGAAGTAAAATACAAAACCTCGTGGTGCAAATTTACATCTCCGGAGGCAGGAGATGTAAAAACTGCGGTCGCACGTCAATACCCAAACGCCCTTCAGTTCAGCTCCCCCCTTCATCCCGCCCGCCGCCGCCCCGCCACAGCTCCCGAACGCCGCCCCGCCGCAGATCCAGCCCCGCCCCTACCCCCGCCGCCGATTCCACCCCACCTGGGCCGCAACACGTTGTCGTACGGGCGGATCGGGCCGTCGCCGCACCGCCGCCCGTCCGCCTCTGCCCCGCCCCGCCCCATCCCAGCCCGTCCGCCTCTGCTCCAGCCTCCACCCGCCCCTGACCGCACCGCACGTCGCCGCCGCCCGCCTCTGCTCCAGCCTCCACCCGCCCCTGACCGCACCGCACGTCGCCGCCGCCCGCCCTCGCCCCCACCCGCACCGCACGCCGCCGCCCCACTCCGTCTGCCTCTGTCCCGCGACGCACGCCGCAGCCCGCTCGGCCGCCGCCCCGACCTCTATTCACCCGCCGCCGCCCCGACTGGCTCCGGCCGCCACCGCCACCCGATGGCGCCGAAGAATACGCCGAAGGGCAAGTTAGGTTTCTTCGGCGTGAGGGCGAAGCCCTCCAAGAACTTCAGAGCGGAGTTCTCCGACGCCGGGAGGCGTTGGTGGCTCGACACATATCCCACCGCCGAGGAGGCCATGCGTGCCTCCGACGTGGCGGTGTGGCGTGCCGGACGGCCGAAGACGGACCTTAATTTCCCAGAGATCAAGACCCGGGCGGTGGCGGAGTGGCTCGTGCCGCAGGGCATCCGGATGGAGGAGATATCGGCGAAGAACAAGAAGAAGAGACCGGCGGTTGTCGTCGCTCCCGACAACAGCGATGAGGCAGCGATGGCTCGGTTTGCGCGGGAGCATCCCGAGTACGTCCAGGTTGAGCAGGAGTTCTACTGTAAGCGTGATGCCGAGGAGAAGAAGAAGAAGAAGGAGGTGAAGAAGGATGACGAGGCCGGCCCCTCAACGGTGATCCCCATCCACTGGTAGAAAAAGGGCCTATAGTCCCGGTTCGTAAGGGCCTTTAGTCCCGGTTCCTGAACCGGGACTAAAGTGTCGGTACTAATGCCCCGACCCTTCAGGAGACCCTTTGGTCCCGGTTGGTGGCACCAACCAGGACCAATAGGCATCCACGCGTCAGCATTTCTGTGGCTCGGGTTTTTGTTTTTTTTAAAAGGGGGGTGTTGGGGGTTTTGGGGGGTTAATTTAGGTGTTTCATATATTGTGTTAGCTAGCTATAATTAATAGAGAGAAGTGTCCTCTCTTATGTCCGTGCTTGGTCGACGCTATGTACTATACATACATATAGAGAGGACTAGACACGCTGGCTAGCTAGTAAGCAAACGAAGGAAACAGAAGATCGTCATGAACATATATGCATACAGAGAGAAGTGATATCGACCACCTCTCCTTCTCCGAGAGATTGGTCGAACAACAAGTTCTCGTATATCTATCTGACACTACCGGCTACATATATACAATAATTATCTCTTACAAATATAATCATACGGACTCAGGGTCCACATAGAATTCTCCGTCTTCAGGGATCACGTGGTCAAGAAAGAATGCCGCCAATTCCTCTTGAATTGCTCGCATGCGAGCTGGTGCTAGGAGTTCATCCCGCTTCCGAAACATCTAATTTGAAGAAGGGGGTCAATACATATATATATGAATGAATGAAACTCAACACAAATGATGGTAATAAAATAAAATTGTGAATGTTGTTATTTACGTACTTCATATTGTTCGTTAGAGTACCCGCCCCGCTCACAGGTCGTGTGGCGGATGGACTCGCAGACGTAGTATCCACAGAAATCATT
>NC_053026.1:533421642-533440995 GCF_003073215.2 Triticum urartu | reverse complement strand
AGAGAGAGATAGCTCGAGTAAGGTATACCGATAGTTTTGAAGACGAAAAGAGGGGATGCCTTCCGGGGCATCCCCAAGCTTAGGCGCTTGAGTCTTCCTTGAATATTACCTTGGGGTGCCTCGGGCATCCCCAAGCTTAGGGTCTTTCCACTCCTTATTCTCCTCATATCGATATCTCACCCAAAGCTTGAAAACTTCAATCACACAAAACTTAACGGAACTTCGTGAGATAGGTTAGTATGATAAAGAGTAAACCATTCACTTTGGTACTGTCAAAGACAAGGTTCATAATTGTTCTCACACAATGCCTACTATACCATATCATTTCTACAATTTATATTGAGAAATATAAGTCATAGAAACTAGAAAACAAGCAAACTATGCATGAAGAACAGAATCTGTCAGAGACAGAACAGTCTGTAATGATCTGAACACTAACCATACTTCTGCTACTCAAAAAATTATGAAATAAATTGGTGGACGTGAGGAATTTGTCTATTAATCTTCTTCAGAAAGAATCAGCACCAAATCACTCTTCTGTAAAAAAATGGCAGCTAATCTCGTGAGCGCAAAGTTTCTGTTTTTTACAGCAAGATCACATTAACTTTCACCCAAGTCTTCCCAAAGGTCTTACTTGGCACTTTATTGAAACAAAATCTATAAAACATGATTACTACAGTATCTTAACCATGATAACACACAAAAACAGTAAGGGTAAGTATTGGGTTGTCTCCCAACAAGCGCTTTTCTTTAATGCCTTTCAGCTAGGCATGATGATTTCAATGATGCTCACATAAAAGATAAGAATTACTCCCTCCGTTCGGAATTAATTGTCTTGGATATGGATGTATCTAGAACTAAAATACATCTAGATACATCCATTTCTACGACAAGTAATTCCGAACGGAGGGAGTAAAACATAAAGAGAGCATCATGAAGAATATGACTAGCATATTTAAGTATAACACTTCCTATGCCTAGGGATTTTGTGAGTACATAATTTATGGGAGCAATAATCAACTAGCATAGGAAGGCAAAACAAGTATAACTTCAAAGCTTTAAGCATATAGAGAGGAAACTTGATATTATTGCAACTCCTACAAGCATATATTCCTCCATCATAATAATTTTCAGTAGCATCATAAATGAATTCAATAATATAACCATCTCATAAAGCATTCTTTTCAAGATCTACAAGCATAGAAATTTTTCTACTCTCCACATAAGCAAAATTCTTCTCATTCGGAATAGCAGGATCACTAGTTCCTAAAGTTGACACTCTTCCAAACCTGCTTTAGATGGTAGTATTACTCATACTCCAAAATATATAAGTGAAGTTCATGGAGCGTTCTACAATTAACATAGACTAACCAATATCCAAGCTCAAAATGTATAAGTGAAGCACATGAAGCATTCTATGAAACCATACTCAAAAGATTTAAGTGAAGCTCAAAGAGCAATTCTATAAGATCATACTTAAAAGATATAAGTGAAGCACATGAAGAATTCTATAAACCAATGAAGAGATATCTCATACTAGCATGGTTCTTAAAGAGAAAAAAAGAAAAACACAAAGGACACAAATCATGTGAACAAAACAAAAACCGAGGTATACCGATAATTGTTGAAGAAGAAAGATGGGATGCCAACCAGGGCATCCCCAAGCTTAGATGCTTGAGTATCCTTAGAATATTTACTTGGGGTGCCTTGGGCATCCCCAAGCTTGAGCTCTTGCTCTCTTTATTCTTCTCACATTGGTAACTCCTCGTTCTTCAAACACTTCGTCCACACAAAACTTTAACAAAAACTTTGTGAGATCCGTTAGTATAATAAAGCAAATCACTACCTTTAGGTACTGTTGTGAACTCATTATAAATTCATATTGGTGTAATATCTACTGTATTCCAACTCATCCATGGTTTATACCCTCAATACTAGCCATAGATTCATCAAAATAAGCAAACAACACGTGAAAAACAGAATCTGTCTAAAACAGGACAGTTTGTAGTAATCTGGAAGTTTCGTAAACTTCTGTAACTCTCAAAATTATGAAATAAATTTGAAAATTTTAAAAAATTTGTACAGAAGTAAAGTGCAAAAAGTTTCAGACCCATTTGACTTTCCAGTAAAAATGTAAAATCGCGCGCTACAGCCAAAGTTTCTGTTTTTGTTCTGCACATAGTAAACAAGAAATCTAATCATCCTAAAACCAAAGCTTGGCACGTTATTTTTATAATACAATGGATATGTACAAGGGGATAATTATTTACAGAGAAACTTCCATGAAAAACTCTACATTGTTTCCGTGAGCATGAACACAAGTGCTCAAGGTCGACCCTCACTTCTTCAATGCATAACTTTCCAATCACTTCTCTTTTTGAAAAACTTTTTAGGCATGAGAGGCAAGTAATAATTTTTTTTGTATTTTCATTCTTTAATTTTTTTTGTATGTTTCACCCACAACTAAACAGAAAAAAGGAAAAACAAAATCTACTTAGTGAAGAAAGCAAACAAGCACACACGAGAATATCAACCCCACGCTATTGCTCCCCGGCAACGGCGCCAGAAAAGAGCTTGATAATCCCCAAGTGCAAGGAATCATCGTAGCAATTTCCAAAGGTGGAAGTGATAAGTATGGAGTGTCGAACCCACAAGGAGCTAAAGGTAAGATCAATATTCTCTCAAGCCCTATCTGCCACTGATATGACTCTACGTACACCGAACGTTTGCTTCCAACTAGCAACGAGAAATAAAACTATGTTGTGGGTATGAAGAGGATAACTTTGTATGATATCGGAGAGCTAAAATATAAAAGTAGGTGCTGTTATCATAGAGTTAGAATAAATTACTAAATATTATAAATAGAGAGTGTGGAATAATGGTGGATCGGTGTGCGGAATTGTCCTAGGCAATCGTTAACAAGACCGGTAATCACTATTGCAGTTTCATATGAGGGAGAGGCATAAGCTAACATACTTTCTCTACTTGGATCATATGCACTTATGATTGGAACTCTAGCAAGCATCCGCAACTACTAAAGATCATTAAGGTAAAACCCAACCATAGCATTAAAGCATCAAGTCCTCTTTATTCCCATACGCAACAACCCCCTTACTCGGGTTTGTGTTTCAGTCACTCACCAACCCACTATAAGCGAATCATAAACATATTGCAACACCCTACAGCGGGAATCCCTCACGCTTGCGCGACACGGAGGGCACCATAGGACAGCACCAAAGTAAAACATACAACTCATACCAATCTAGATCATCAATCAACCCAAAGACAAAGGATATCTACTCAAAACATCATAGGATGGCAACACATCATTGGATCATAATATGTGGCATAAAGCACCATGTTCAAGTAGGGATTACAGCGGGGTGCGGGAGAGTGGACCGCATAAAAGAGATGAGGATGGTGATGTTGATGAAGACGATCACCGCGGTGATGATTCCCCTCCCGATGGCACTCCGGTGCCACCGAGAGAGAGGAGGAGAGGTTCTCCCCCTTGTGCTTCCTCCTCCATGGCCTCCCCCTAGATGGGGAGAGGTTCTCCCTCTGGTCCTTGGCCTTCATGGTGATGATGGCCCCTCCGGGATCCTCCTCCATGCCCTCCGGTGATGATGGCCCCCTCCGGCAGGGTGCCAGAGAGGGCCTAGATTGGTTTTCGGTGGCTACGGAGGCTTCTGCGGCGGAACTCCTGATCTAGGTTAATTTTCCGAGGTTTCTGTATTTATAGGAATTTTTGGCGTCGGTCTCACGTCAAGGAGGTGCCCGAGGCGTCCACGAGGCAGGGGCCCACGCCTGAGGGGGGTGGGCGTGCCCCCCACCCTCGTGGACAGCCCCGGGACTCTTCTGGCCCAACTCTTTTACTCCGGGGTCTTCTTTTGGTCCATAAAAAATCGTCAAAAATTGGCACGTCAATTGGACTCCGTTTGATATTCCTTTTCTGTAAAACTCAAAAACAAGGAAAAACAGAAACTGGCACTGGGCACTAGGTTAATAGGTTAGTCCCAAAAATCATATAAAATAGCATATAAATGCATATAAAACATCCAAGGTTGATAATATAGTACCAGGAATACTTCATAAATTATAGATACGTTGGAGACGTATCAGGGTGCACTTAGCATGCCCCCACCGGTTCAGATCCCACTTGACCAGACCGAGTGGAAGAGTGCAAATAGTAAAGACAACAAAACACCCAGTGGGTTTACAGATTCGAAGTAGAGAATAAGAGATTGTATGAAGGAAAATATTTTAGGTAGCATATCCTAATAGAACAAGATTAGTCGAAAGTCAACTTACCTGGACATTGGCATGAAGAGTCGCGCTGGCATCGTAAGCAGCCTGGCTGTTGTCGTGCACCATCTTCATCCGCTCCATCATTATGCCAGCCTGACGGATAGCCTCCGCAGCAGTGTCCGACTGGCTTTCCGGAACATGATAGGTGGTGAAGAAGGGGACAGACGGCCTAGATGCGGCAGCTTGGAGCTCCGAGGCATGAGGTTGGACGGCTGAAGGAAACACTGGTACAGTCGACGGTGCGGGGCGCTCACTCGACACTGGGACAACAAAAGTTACGGAGGCTCCACCTGCATCTTCAGGTTGTTGGACTGTTGGTTCTATTGCCAGTTCCGGCTGAGATATCTTGCCAGCTACTGCTTTCTTGCTCCTTCTGGGCCTAGGGGTCACATCTTCATCATCATACGGAAGCTCGATAACATTGAGTGGGGCTGCAAATAAATCAGTCGACCCCAAGTGAATCACCAGAATTTAATCGACCAAATAATCAAGAATAAGATCACGAGAATTGTACCTGGGTTGGAGGTAACCGAATCTTCCATTTCCTTGTCTCGGTATTGGCGGGAGGAAGTTCTAGAGGTGGCAGCACCACAAATGTCAACATTCAGTCGGTTATGTTCTGTTACTCGAGTCAACCAAAGGATCAGGTCAGATGGTTACCCAGAGATGGTGGGAATGATCACTTTGATTTTGGGTAAAGCCTTCGGCGGTTTGGAGGGTGCGGCCTTCGGTGGTTTCGATGCTGGAGGCGGCGCAGTCTTGGGCTGCTTCGGTGCCTTCTTAGTCGGCACTGGAGAAGACGTCCAAGGATGCTTTGAAGACTGCCTAGTTGGGGCGGCCACCAGGTCGGGAGCGCTTGCCGGGTCATGAGTGTGCTTGTACCTCCTTTCTCTGCGAGGAGGCGAGTCGACTTCTTCTTCATCACTCGGGTCGTCGCTCTCGTCCTCCTCTTCATCTGAGTGCCACTCACCACTCTCGCCTCCGCTCGCTTCTCCCTCAAGATCCTGCTCCTGCTCTCCGTTGGGCATGGAATACATATCAACAAGGGCCTGAAAAACAACGAACAAAAGGAAGATAGTCAGCCGTCAGCAAGATTTCACATGGTTAGTCAAGAAAAGACTCAACAATGCAGAATCATACCTGTTCCGGCTTGCGCAAATGGTCGAATGGAACCACCCTCCTGGACCCCCTGGGGTTATCCTTGTTGCCAGTAATGCCTCTCAGCCACTGCTCTACCATGTCCTCACTGACGTCCTCCGGGTGGATCCGAGTGGAATCCTCGATTTACATCCACATCTGATGGTCACGAGCTTGGAGTGGTTGGATATGTCGACTGAGGAAGACCTCCAACAGATCCATACCATTCACTCCATCGCGGACAAGTTGGACCACCCGCTCGACCAGCGCCTTCACCTGCACCCTCTCCTCTGGGATCACTCTCAAGGTGGAGGACTTCGCCACTTGGGCCATGGAAAAGGGGGAAAGTCCAGTCGACAGACCCGGAGTCGGCTGGTCCTTGCAGTAGAACCAGGTCGACTGCCAACCCCGTATCGACTCAGGAAGGATCATGGCTAGGAAAGTGCTTTTGTTCCTCATCCGGATTCCAAGACCTCCGCACATCTGGATCACCTGCGTCCTCTCATCTCTCGGGTTGGCCTTCTTGACCGTCTGAGAACGACACATGAATATGTGCTTGAAGAGACCCCAGTGTGGTCGACAACCCAGGAAGTTCTCGCACATGGACATGAAAGCGGCAAGGTACACAATGGTGTTTGGGGAAAAGAGGTGGAGTTGAGCCCAGAAGAAGTTCAAGAAACCTCAAAAGTAAGGATGGGGAGGCAAAGAAAACCCGCGGTCGACGTGAGTGGCAAGGAGAACACACTCACCCTCCTGCAGCTATGGCTCGGTCTCGTTCCCCGAGAGCCGCGCCGATCCGTAGGGGATCAGTCCCCCATCGGCCAGGTCATCCATATCATCTTGACGGATTGTCGAGAGGATCTAGCCGCCCTGGATCCAGCCAGGCAGCAGGCCGGACCTCGACGAAGACCCGCCCTGGCTAGTCCTCTTCCCTTTCGCCTTCGCTGTCGCCTTCTTCGCACGCTCCAGCGCCACCGTCTTCTCCTTCCCCATGGCATCGGATCGACGACGACAGCAGAGGCAAGGCCGGTGGAGAAAACGGAGGAAGAAGAGGAAGAATGAGAACGCGATGTGCAAAAACCCCCGTCCAACGCCTTATATGAGGCCATTTCCGAGTGGGTGACTCATGGGCCCAGGCGATCTGATCAAATCCCGCAACAGTCGTGCATGCGATATGTGGTGAAAAAGGTGGCACGGAGATCGAGGCGGCCTGCCTAATCTGTCGCGATTACTGCGGCCTCCTCCACCCGGCGCGCTTCCCAAAATTCGAATCCCGTGAAATCTGCAGACGGCAGAACAACCCGTTAGACGGAAGATTTTTTCCATATCAACACTCGAAACTTAGCAATGAAAGTTCACTCAACAAAACCAAGAATGGATCAAGGCGACTGAACAAGCAGTTGAAGTCATCATGAATGTTCATTCGACCTCTGGACAAGACATTCCCAAAGCGCAAAAGCTGAATTGGAGAGGTTATCAAATCCTTCTCCACTCGAACCCTGAACCATTCAGGGGCTAATGATGAAGCTATGTACCTAGGGTAGGGTCATAGGCCTAACCTAGACACCCTCCCCTAGGACATCACCCTAAAGCCAGGATCATTCAAAGGGTACCATCATCCACTTGACCAGAGACATTCCACTCGGAAGAATCAATGTCACTTGACCGTCACAGAAGTCACTCGACGGGCAGAAGAGCTAAAGCCACTCTGCACGAACAACGGTCGAGCATTTACTTATAGGCTTAATTGTCATTTATAGCACTTTAGTACAGGTGTTACTAGTATCATCTCCTCTTCAATATACCTTAAAACCCTCTGTAACGTGGGCTGGCTGGGGTCCTGGCGCACTCTATATAAGCCACCCCCCTCCACAGGCACACGGGTTTGCATCTTTTGTAAACTCACACATATATAATCCAGTCGACCGCCTCAGGGCATCGAGACGTAGGGCTGTTACTTCCTCCGAGAAGGGCCTGAACTCATAAAACTCGTGTGTACAACTGCTCCATAGCTAGGATCTTGCCTCCTCATGGCTACCCCCCATTCTACTGTCAGTCTTAGATCCACGGCAGCAGGGTCAATATTTCATTCTAGCATTCAAAGACTTTTTTAAGCTTAGCTAATAATTTCTTAAGATCAGATCTATCATTGCAAGCTAAGAAGTCTCTAGCAGTTTCTTCATCCATAACATAACCCTCAGGAACAACAGGCAATTCATATCTAGGGGGAGAATCTTCATCATCACTTTCATCAATATTATCAGTTCAATAATTTCATTCTCTCTAGCCCTAGCAAGTTGTTCATCAAGAAATTCACCTAGTGGCACAGTATTATCAAGCATAGAAGTAGTTTCATCATAAGTATCATGCAAAGCAGAAGTGGCATCATCAATAACATGCGACTATCAGAATCAATAGCAGGGTAGGTGTCGCAAGTTTACTCAAAACAGAAGGTGAATCAAGTGCAGAGCTAGATGGCAGTTCCTTACCTCCCCTCGTAGTTGAGGGAAAAATCTTGGTTCTTTGATCTTTCAAGTTCTTCATAGTGATAAGCAGATATAAATCCCAAGTGACTCAAAGAATAGAGCTATGCTCCCCGGCAATGGTGCCAGAAAATAGTCTTGATAACCCACAAGTATAGGGGATCGCAACAGTTTTCGAGGGTAGAGTATTCAACCCAAATTTATTGATTCGACACAAGGGGAGCCAAAGAATATTCTCAAGTATTAGCAGCTGAGTTGTCAATTCAACCACACCTAGAAACTTAATATCTGCAGCAAAGTGTAATATGATAGTAGTGGTAACGGTAGCAAAAGTAATATTTTTGGTTTTATAGTGATTGTAACAGTAGCAACGGAAAAGTAAATAAGCGAAGAACAATATATGAAAAGCTCGTAGGCAATGGATCAGTGATGGATAATTATGTCGGATGCGATCATCATGCAACAGTTATAACATAGGGTGACACAGAACTAGCTCCAGTTCATCAATGTAATGTAGGCATGTATTCCGAATATAGTCATACGTGCTTATGGAAAAGAACTTGCATGACATCTTTTGTCCTACCCTCCCGTGGCAGCGGGGTCCTATTGGAAACTAAGGGATATTAAGGCCTCCTTTTAATAGAGTACCGGACACATAGTGAATACATGAACTCCTCAAACTACGGTCATCACCGGTAAGTATCCCGATTATTGTCACTTCGGGGTTAACGGATCATAACACATAATAGGTGACTATAGACTTGCAAGATAGATCAAGAACTCACATATATTCATGAAAACATAATAGGTTCAGATCTGAAATCATGGCACTCGGGCCCTAGTGACAAGCATTAAGCATAGCAAAGTCATAGCAACATCAATCTCAGAACATAGTGGATACTAGGGATCAAACCCTAACAAAACTAACTCGATTACATGATAAATCTCATCCAACCCATCACCGTCCAGCAAGCCTACGATGGAATTACTCACGCACGGCGGTGAGCATCATGAAATTGGTGATGGAGGAAGGTTGATGATGATGATGGCGACGGATTCCCCTCTCCGGAGCCCCGAACGGACTCCAGATCAGCCCTCCCAAGAGAGTTTAGGGCTTGGCGGCGGCTCCGTGTCATAAAACATGATGAATCCTTCTCTCTTATTTTTTTCCCGAAAGTGAATATATGGAGTCAAGATGGACGTCGGTGGAGCATCAGGGGGCCCACGAGGCAGGGGGCGCGCCCAGGGGGTAGGCGCGCCCCCCACCCTCATGGACAGGGTGTGGGCCCCTTGACATGGATCTTTTTGCCAGTATTTTTTATATATTCCAAAACTAATCTCCGTTGATTTTCAGGTCATTCCGAGGACTTCTATTTCTGCACAAAAATAACACCATGGCAATTCTGCTAAAAACAGCCTCAGTCCGGGTTAGTTCCATTCAAATCATGCAAGTTACAGTCCAAAACAAGGGCAAAAGTGTTTGGAAAAGTGGATACGACAGAGACGTTCACTACTCCGACCCTGCAATACTCTCGATAAGTCAATCTTTTAAATACCCTAAACTTATCCAGGTTAAAATGTCAATTGGGTCACGTGAGAGCCGGCTCACAGAAAGTGAGGATACTCCAGCGGCTATCATGCTAGTTTCATTGAAGAAGATATTTTGGCTCGGCGGCCTATGAAAGCCTTGTGTTTCTTTGGGTTTTTTATTTACTTTATTTATTTTGGATTTGGATCACCTCTTTTTCTTACCATATGGTTTTTACAAGTCAGGCCAAGTAGCCCTGATTATGTCTCATATTTGGGACATTACCCCCTACCCGGGTTGTGGACTTCTATGGTCAACAGTGGAATTATATTGTGTTGGGGAACATAGTAATTTCAAAAAAATTCCTACGCACACGCAAGGATCATGGTGATGCATAGCAACGAGAGGGGAGAGTGTTGTCTACGTACCCTCGTAGACCGTAAGCGGAAGCGTTTATCAACATGCGGTTGATGTAGTCGTACACCTTCACGATCCGTCCCGATCAAGTACCGAACGTACGGCACCTCCGCGTTCAGCACACGTTCAGCTCGATGACGTCCTCGCCTTCTCGATCCAGCAAGAGGGGCGAAGTAGTAGATGAGTTCCGGCAGCACGACGGCGTGGTGACGGTGTTGGTGAAGAACAATCTCCGCAGGGCTTCGCCTAAGCACTACGAAAACTATGACGGAGGATAAACTAGAGGGGACGGGGTTGCCGGCACATGGCTTGGTGTTTCTTGATCTGTCTTGGGTGCTAGCCCTACCCCTCTATTTATATGTTGAGCCTTGGGGTCGAAACTTGGAGTAAAAGCCTCCACAAAGTCGGTTTCACCCGAAAGGCAAGAGTCCTTCTCGGACTCCAGGGCCAGACGCCAGGGTTCCCGGCGTCTGGACCCAGACGCCAGGGACCCTGGCGTCTGGCCCCTGGACTCCGCAAAACTTCCTTTTGCGCTTTCCAAAAACCTTGTGGGCTTTCCCCTTTGGCCCAAATAAAGTGTTCTCGTACCCAAACATTTCGGGAAACATCCGGAACCCCTTCCGGTGAATTCTGGAACCCTTCCGGAGACCAAACACTATTATCCCATATATCAAACTTTATCTCCGGACCATTCCGGAGTTCCTCGTCATGTCCGTGATCTTATCCGGAACTCCGAACAACATTCGGTTACCAACATACATAACTCATAAATACTATATCGTCAACGAAGTTAAGCGTGCGGACCCTACGGGTTCGAGAACTATGTAGACATGACCGAGACACTTCTCTGGTCAATAACCAATAGCGGAACCTGGATGCCCATATTGGCTCCTACATATTCTACGAAGATCTTTATCGGTCGAACCGCATAACAACATACGTTGTTCCCTTTGTCATCGGTATGTTACTTGCCCGAGATTCGATCGTCGGTATCTCAATACCTAGTTCAATCTCGTTACCGGCAAGTCTCTTTACTCGTTCCGTAATACATCATCCCGCAACTAACTCATTAGTTAGCAATGCTTGCAAGGCTTAAGTGATGTGTATTACCGAGTGGGCCCAGAGATACCTCTCCGACAATCGGAGTGACAAATCCTAATCTCGAAATACCAACCCAACAAGTACCTTCGGAGACACCTGTAGAGCACCTTTATAATCACCCAGTTACGTTGTGACGTTTGGTAGCACACAAAGTGTTCCTCGGTAAACGGGAGTTGCATAATCTCATAGTCATAGGAACATGTATAAGTCATGAAGAAAGCAATAGCAACAAACTAAACGATCAAGTGATAGCTAACGGAATGGGTCAAGTCAATCACATCATTCTCCTAATGATGTGATCCCGTTAATCAAATGACAACTCATGTCTATGGTTAGGAAACATAACCATCTTTGATCAACGAGCTAGTCAAGTAGAGGCATACTAGTGACACTCTGTTTGTCTATGTATTCACACATGTATTATGTTTCCGGTTAATACAATTCTAGCATGAATAATAAACATTTATCATGATATAAGGAAATAAATAATAACTTTATTATTGCCTCTAGGGCATATTTCCTTCAGTCTCCCACTTGCACTAGAGTCAATAATCTAGATTACACAGTAATGATTCTAACACCCATGGAGCCTTGGTGCTGATCATAGTTTTGCTCGTGAAGAGGCTTAGTCAACGGGTCTGCAACATTCAGATCCGTATGTATCTTGCAAATCTCTATGTCTCCCACCTGGACTTGATCCCGGATGGAGTTGAAGCGTCTCTTGATGTGCTTGGTTCTCTTGTGAAATCTGGATTCCTTTGCCAAGGCAATTGCACCAGTATTGTCACAAAAGATTTTCATTGGACCCGATGCACTAGGTATGACACCTAGATCGGATATGAACTCCTTCATCCAGACTCCTTCATTCCTGCTTCCAAGCAGCAATGTACTCCGCTTCACATGTAGATCCCTGCCACGACGCTCTGTTTAGAACTGCTCCAACTGACAGCTCACACATTCAATATAAACACGTATCCGGTTTGCGATTTAGAATCGTCCGGATCAGTGTCAAAGCTTGCATCAACGTAACCATTTACGATGAGCTCTTTGTCACCTCCATAAACGAGAAACATATCCTTAGTCCTTTTCAGGTACTTCAGGATGTTCTTGACCGCTGTCCAGTGATCCACTCCTGGATTACTTTGGTACCTCCCTGCTAGACTTATAGCAAGGCACACATCAGGTCTGGTACACAGCATTGCATACATGATAGAGCCTATGGCTGAAGCATAGGGAACATCTTTCATTTTCTCTCTATCTTCTGCAGTGGTCGGGCATTGAGTCTTACTCAACTTCACACCTTGTAACACAGGCAAGAACCCTTTCTTTGCTTGATCCATTTTGAACTTTCTTCAAAACTTTGTCAAGGTATGTGCTTTGTGAAAGTCCAATTAAGCGTCTTGATCTATCTCTATAGATCTTGATGCCCTAATATGTAAGCAGCTTCACCGAGGTCTTTCATTGAAAAACTCTTATTCAAGTATCCTTTTATGCTATCCAGAAATTCTATATCATTTCCAATCAACAATATGTCATCCACATATAATATTAGAAATGCTACAGAGCTCCCACTCACTTTCTTGTAAATACAGGCTTCTCCAAAAGTCTGTATAAAACCATATGCTTTGATCACACTATCAAAACATTTATTCCAACTCCGAGAGGCTTGCACCAGTCCATAAATGGATTCGCTGGAGCTTGCACACTTTGTTAGTACCCTTTGGATCGATAAAACCTTCAGGTTGCATCATATACAACTCTTCTTCCAGAAATCCATTCAGGAATGCAGTTTTGACATCCATTTGCCAAATTTCATAATCATAAAATGCGGCAATTGCTAACATGATTCGGACAGGACTTAAGCATCACTACGGGTGAGAAGGTCTCATCGTAGTCAACCCTTGAACTTGTCGAAAACCTTTCGCAACAAGTCGAGCTTTGTAGACAGTAACATTACCGTCAGCGTCAGTCTTCTTCTTGAAGATCCATTTATTCAAATTGCTTGCCGATCATCGGGCAAGTCAACCAAAGTCCACACTTTGTTCTCATACATGGATCCCATCTCAGATTTCATGGCCTCAAGCCATTTCGGGAATCTGGGCTCACCATCGCTTCTTCATAGTTCGTAGGTTCGTCATGGTCAAGTAACATAACCTCCAGAACAGGATTACCGTACCACTCTGGTGCGGATCTTACTCTGGTTGACCTATGAGGTTCAGTAGTAACTTGATCTGAAGTTTCATGATCAATATCATTAGCTTCCTCACTAATTGGTGTAGGTGTCACAGGAACCGGTTTCTGTGATGAACTACTTTCCAATAAGGGAGCAGGTACAGTTACCTCATCAAGTTCTACTTTCCTCCCACTCACTTCTTTCGAGAGAAACTCCTTCTCTAGAAAGGATCCATTTAGCAACGAATGTCTTGCCTTCAGATCTGTGATAGAAGGTGTACCCAACAGTTTCCTTTGGGTATCCTATGAAGAAACATTTCTCCGATTTGGGTTCGAGCTTATCAGGTTGACGTTTTTCACATAAGCATCGCAGCCCCAAACTTTAAGAAACGACAACTTTGGTTTCTTGCCAAACCACAGTTCATAAGGCGTCGTCTCAACGGATTTTGATGGTGCCCTATTTAACGTGAATGGCCGTCTCTAAAGCATAACCCCAAAACGATAGTGGTAAATCAGTAAGAGACATCATAGATGCACCATATCTAGTAAAGTACGATTACGACGTTCGGACACACCATTACGCTGTGGTGTTCCGGGTGGCGTGAGTTGCGAAACTATTCCGCATTGTTTCAAATGTAGGCCAAACTCGTAACTCAAATATTCTCCTCCACGATCAGATCGTAGAAACTTTATTTTCTTGTTACGATGATTTTCACATCACTCTGAAATTCTTTGAACTTTTCAAATGTTTCAGACTTATGTTTCATTAAGTAGATATACCCATATCTGCTTAAATCATCTGTGAAGGTGAGAAAATAACGATACCCGCCGCGAGCCTCAACATTCATTGGACCACATACATCAGTATGTATGATCTCCAACAAATCAGTTGCTCGCTCCATAGTTCCGGAGAACGGCGTTTTAGTCATCTTGCCCATGAGGCATGGTTCGCAAGTACCAAGTGATTCATAATCAAGTGATTCCAAAAGTCCATCAGTATGGAGTTTCTTCATGCGCTTTACACCAATATGACCAAACGGCAGTGCCACAAATAAGTTGCACTATCATTATCAACTCTGCATCTTTTGGCTTCAACATTATGAATATGTGTATCACTACTATCGAGATTCATCAAAAATAGACCACTCTTCAAGGGTGCATGACCATAAAAGATATTACTCATATAAATAGAACAACCATTATTCTCTGATTTAAATGAATAACCGTCTCGCATCAAACAAGATCCAGATATAATGTTCATGCTCAACGCTGGCACCAAATAACAATTATTTAGGTCTAATACTAATCCCGAAGGTAGATGTAGAGGTAGCGTGCCGACCGCGATCACATCGACTTTGGAACCATTTCCCACGCGCATCGTCACCTCGTCCTTAGCCAATCTTCGCTTAATCCGTAGTCCCTGTTTCGAGTTGCAAATATTAGCAACAGAACCAGTATCAAATACCCAGGTGCTACTGCGAGCATTAGTAAGGTACACATCAATAACATGTATATCACATATACCTTTGTTCACCTTGCCATCCTTCTTATCCGCCAAATACTTGGGGCAGTTCCGCTTCCAGTGACTAGTCTGTTTGCAGTAGAAGCACTCAGTCTCAGGCTTAGGTCCAGACTTGGGTTTCTTCTCTTGAGCAGCAACTTGTTTGTCGTTCTTCTTGAAGTTCCCCTTTCTTCTTCCCTTTACCCTTTTTCTTGAAACTGGTGGTCTTGTTGACCATCAACACTTGATGCTCCTTTTTGATTTCTACCTCCGCAGCCTTTAGCATCGCGAAGAGCTCGGGAATTGTCTTATTCATCCCTTGCATATTATAGTTCATCACGAAGCTTTTGTAGCTTGGTGGCAGTGATTGAAGAACTCTGTCAATGACACTATCAACAGGAAGATTAACTCCCAGTTGAGTCAAGTGATTATGATACCCAGACATTTTGAGTATATGTTCACTGACAGAACTATTCTCCTCCATCTTGCAGCTATAGAACTTATTGGAGACTTCATATCTCTCAATCCGGGCATTTGCTTGAAATATTAACTTCAACTCCTGGAACATCTCATATGCTCCATGACGTTCAAAACGTCGTTGAAGTCCCGGTTCTAAGCCGTAAAGCATGGCACACTGAACTATCGAGTAGTCATCAGCTTTACTTCTGCCAGACGTTCTAACATCTCGAGCTCTGCAGCAGGCCTGGCACCTAGCGGTGCTTCCAGGACGTAATTCTTCTGTGCAGCAATGAGGATAATCCTCAAGTTACGGACCAGTCCGTGTAATTGCTACCATCATCTTTCAACTTTGCTTTCTCAAGGAACGCATTAAAATTCAACGGAACAACAGCACGGGCCATTATCTACAACAACATAGACATGCAATACTATCAGGTACTAAGTTCATGATAAATTTAAAGTTCAATTAATCATATTACTTAAGAACTCCCACTTAGATAGACATCCCTCTAATCATCTAAGTGATCACGTGATCCATATCAACTAAACCATGTCCGATCATCCACGTGAGATGGAGTAGTCTTCAATGGTGAACATGAAGGAAATATGCCCTAGAGGCAATAATAAAGTTATTATTTATTTCCTTATATCATGATAAATGTTTATTATTCATGCTAGAATTGTATTAACCGGAAACATGATACATGTGTGAATACATAGACAAACAGAATGTCACTAGTATGCCTCTACTTGACTAGCTCGTTGATCAAAGATGGTTATGTTTCCTGACCATAGACAAAGAGTTGTCATTTGATTAACGGGGTCACATCATTAGGAGAATGATGTGATTGACTTGACCCATTTCGTTAGCTTAGCACTTGATCGTTTAGTTTGTTGCTATTGCTTTCTTCATGACTTATACATGTTCCTATGACTATGAGATTATGCAACTCCCGTTTACCGGAGGAACACTTTGTGTGCTACCAAACGTCACAACGTAACTGGGTGATTATAAAGGTGCTCTACAGGTGTCTCCAAAGGTACTTGTTGGGTTGGCGTATTTCGAGATTAGGATTTGTCACTCCGATTGTCGGAGAGGTATCTCTGGGCCCACTCGGTAATGCACATCACTTAAGCCTTGCAAGCATTGCAACTAATGAGTTAGTTGCGGGATGATGTATTACGGAACGAGTAAAGAGACTTGCCGGTAACGAGATTGAACTAGGTATTGAGATACCGACGATCGAATCTCGGGCAAGTACAGCTTACGCGAGACTGGTTCTACCGACGTGCTTTGCACACAGGTGGCTGGCGGGTGTCAGTTTCTCCAACTTTAGTTGAACCGAGTGTGGCTACGCCCGGTCCTTGAGAAGGTTAAAACAGCACTAACTTGACGAACTATCATTGTGGTTTTGATGCGTAGGTAAGAACGGTTCTTGCTCAGCCCGTAGCAGCCACGTAAAACTTGCAACAACAAAGTAGAGGACGTCTAACTTGTTTTTGCAGGGCATGTTGTGATGTGATATGGTCAAGGCATGATGCTATATTTTATTGTATGAGATGATCATGTTTTGTAACCGAGTTATCGGCAACTGGCAGGAGCCATATGGTTGTCGCTTTATTGTATGCAATGCAATCGCCCTGTAATGCTTTACTTTATCACTAAGCGGTAGCGATAGTCGTAGAAGCATAAGTTGGTGAGACGACAACGATGCTACGATGGAGATCAAGGTGTCGCGCCGGTGACGATGGTGATCATGACGGTGCTTCGGAGATGGAGATCACAAGCACAAGATGATGATGGCCATATCATATCACTTATATTGATTGCATGTGATGTTTATCTTTTATGCATCTTATCTTGCTTTGATTGAGGTAGCATTATAAGATGATCTCTCACTAAATTATCAAGATATAAGTGTTCTCCCTGAGTATGCACCGTTGCGAAAGTTCTTCGTGCTGAGACACCACGTGATGATCGGGTGTGATAGGCTCTACATTCAAATACAACGGGTGCAAAACAGTTGCACACGCGGAATACTCAGGTTAAACTTGACGAGCCTAGCATATAACAGATATGGCCTCGGAACACTGAGACGAAAGGTCGAGCATGAATCATATAGTAGATATGATCAACATAGTGATGTTCACCATTGAAACTACTCCATCTCACGTGATGATCGGACATGGTTTAGTTGATTTGGATCACGTGATCACTTAGAGGATTAGAGGGATGTCTATCTAAGTGGGAGTTCTTAAGTAATATGATTAATTGAACTTAAATTTATCATGAACTTAGTACCTGATAGTATCTTGCTTGTCTATGTTGATTGTAGATAGATGGCTCGTGCTGTTGTTCCGTTGAATTTTAATGCGTTCCTTGAGAAAGCAAAGTTGAAAGATGATGGTAGCAATTACACGGACTGGGTCCGTAACTTGAGGATTATCCTCATTGCTGCACAGAAGAATTACGTCCTGGAAGCACCGCTGGGTGCCAGGCCTGCTGCAGATGATGCTGACAACGTTAAGAACGTTTGGCAGAGTAAAGCTGATGACTACTCGATAGTTCAGTGTGCCATGCTTTACGGCTTAGAACCGGGACTTCAATGACGTTTTGAACGTCATGGAGCATATGAGATGTTCCAGGATTGAAGTTAATATTTCAAGCAAATGCCCGGATTGGAGATATGAAGTCTCCAATAAGTTCTTATAGCTGCAAGATGGAGAGAATAGTTCTGTCAGTGAACATATACTCAAAATGTCTGGGTATCATAATCACTTGACTCAACTAGGAGTTAATCTTCCTGTTGATAGTATCATTGACAGAGTTCTTTAATCACTGCCACCAAGCTACAAAAGCTTCGTGATGAACTATTATGCAAGGGGATGAATAAGACAATCTCTCGAGCTCTTCACGATGCTAAAGGCTGCGGAGGTAGAAATCAAGAAGGAGCATCAAGTGTTGATGGTCAATAAGACCACCAGTTTCAAGAAAAAGGGCAGGGAAGAAGAAGGGGAACTTCAAGAAGAATGGCAACAAGTGCTGCTCAAGAGAAGAAACCCAAGTCTGGACCTAAGCCTGAGAACTGAGTGCTTCTACTGCAAGCAGAACTGGTCACTGGAAGCGGAACTGCCCCAAGTATTTGGCAGATAAGAAGGATGGCAAGGTGAACAAAGGTATATGTGATATACATGTTATTGATGTGTACCTTACTAATGCTCGCAGTAGCACCTGGGTATTTGATACTGGTTCTGTTGCTAACATTTGCAACTCGAAACAGGGACTACGGATTAAGCGAAGATTGGCTAAGGACGAGGTGACGATGCGCGTGGGAAATGGTTCCAAAGTCGATGTGATCGCAGTCGGCACGCTACCTCTACATCTACCTTCGGGATTAGTTTTAGACCTATAATTGTTATTTGGTGCCAGCGTTGAGCATGAACATTATATCTGGATCTTGTTTGATGCGAGACGATTATTCATTTAAATCAGAGAATAATGGTTGTTCTATTTATATGAGTAATATCTTTTATGGTCATGCACCCTTGAAGAGTGGTCTATTCTTATTGAATCTCGATAGTAGTGATACACATATTCATAATGTTGAAGCCAAAAGATGCAGAGTTGATAATGATAGTGCAACTTATTTGTGGCACTGCCGTTTAGGTCATATTGTATAAAGCGCATGAAGAAACTCCATACTGATGGACTTTTGGAACCACTTGATTATGAATCACTTGGTACTTGCGAACCGTGCCTCATGGGCAAGATGACTAAAACGCCGTTCTCCGAAACTATGGAGCGAGCAACAGATTTGTTGGAAATCATACATACAGATGTGTGTGGTCCGATGAATATTGAGGCTCGTGGAGTATCGTTATTTTCTCACCTTCACAGATGATTTAAGCAGATATGGGTATATCTACTTAATGAAACATAAGTCTGAAACATTTGAAAAGTTCAAAGAATTTCAGAGTGAAGTTGAAAATCATCGTAACAAGAAAATAAAGTTTCTACGATCTGATCGTGGAGGAGAATATTTGAGTTACGAGTTTGGTCTACATTTGAAACAATGCGGAATAGTTTCGCAACTCACGCCACCCGGAACACCACAGCGTAATGGTGTGTCCGAACGTCGTAATCGTACTTTACTAGATATGGTGCGATCTATGATGTCTCTTACTGATTTACCGCTATCGTTTTGGGGTTATGCTCTAGAGACGCTGCATTCACGTTAAATAGGGCA